>NW_020884972.1:29869-43634 GCF_003945725.1 Corapipo altera | reverse complement strand
GGTTAACTCTCTCTTCTCTCCACAGATGCCCCGGTGCAGAGTTACCTGGCGGGGTGTGACCCCCCCCTGCCCACCTCCCCTCGCCCCCCCAAGCCCCCCAAGCGCTCCCGGGCCGCCTTCTCTCACAGCCAGGTCATCGAGCTGGAGAGGAAATTCAGCCACCAGAAATACCTGTCGGCCCCCGAGAGAGCCCACCTGGCCCGGAACCTGCAGCTCACCGAGACCCAGGTGAAGATCTGGTTCCAGAACCGCAGGTACAAGACCAAGAGGAAACAGGTGACGGCGGAGCTGGCGCGCTCGGACACTGCCCTGGCCGGGCACAAGGGGCACCCGGAGCTGCCGGGGGCATCGCTGCTCGCCCTCAGGGCCACCTGGCCCTACCTGCCCTGCCTCTACTACCTGCACGGCTGGAGCCCCTCCTGGTAGCAACAGCTTTTGTTCTTTCTTTTTTTTTTTCCCCCTTTTTTTTTTTTTTTTTTGGTTTTTTTTTTTTTTTTTTTTTTTAAGCAGAAAACATCGGTTTTTTGCTTGAAATCCCGGGCGCGGCGTCGCCCTTTCTAGTGCTAATTAGGGGAGGGATTCGCAGTAACGATCTCGGTGTCTTCTGCACGAACCTCTTGTCGCTGACAGTAAAACAATCATCAAAAAAAAAAAAAGCCCGAGATTTTAAGTCTTTGAGCGTTAAATTCATCTTGTTTTATTGCTGCGCCATCCCTGGAAGTGTCCAAGGACGGGTTGGAGCAACCTGGGCTGGTGGGAAGTGTCTCTGCCCTTTCTAGTGCTAATTAGGGGAGGGATTTGCAGCAACAATCGGTGTCTTCTGCACAAACCTCTTGTCACTGACAAGATGACAGAAAAATAACCGTCCAAAAAAAAGAAGCTAAAAAAAAAAAAAGCCCAAGACTTTAAGTGTTTGAGCATTAAATTAAAGCACTAAATTAAATTTAATTTTAAATTCAATTAAATTGTTTTATTGCAACGCTCTGGGCTGGCCCAGCTGTGGCTGCCCCATCCCTGGAAGTGTCCAAGGACGGGTTGGAGCAACCTGGGCTGGTGGAAGGTGTCCCTGCCCTTTCTAGTGCTAATTAGGGGAGGGATTCCCAGTAACGATCGATCAGTGTCTTCTGCACAAACCTCTTGTCGCTGACAGTAAAATAACCATCAAAAAAAGAAGCCAAAACCAGCTCGACACTTTAAGTGTTTGAGCATTAAATTCATCTTGTTTTATTGCTGCCCCATCCCTGGAAGTGTCCAAGGCCAGCTCAGAGCAACCTGGGCTAGTGGAAGATGTCCTGCCCATGGAATGGGATGGTTTAAGGCCCCTTTCCAAGCCAAACCATTCCAGGATTCCCTAATCTGCAGCTTTCAGGGGCAGAAAGGGCTGATCCAGCCCCAGAGACACCGACTGTCCCTCTCTGCCCCTTTGCAAACCACCTCCCTTTGCCCCTTGTTCAGGGCAAAAAGCAAACTGCTGGACGAGCTAAACACTGGGCTTAAAAATTAGTAAAAAGGCCAAAAAATCTCATTTCTGCCATTAATAGCATTAATACTACTGAGCTTAGAGCTCCCCTGTGCCGGGGGGAAGCTCCACAGCCCCCACCCGGGGCAATACACGTGTTTTTGGGGCAGAATTCGGCTTCTTTATGCAACAAAAAGGGCCTGATGCTGCCGGGGCAGCCGGATTTTTGGGGGATATGAGGTTGGGCCGGGTCTGGGGCAGGTTGTCCCCACCCAAACCCACCCCTGTGCCCACGGTGCCAAGGCTGTTGGTGCCTCAGGAGCCGTGAGAAGCCCGAGCAGGGCCAGGGACAATGGGGCACTGACAGACGAGTTTTGCATATCCGGGTGTTGGCCCTGCTGGAACATTCCCTGTTTAAAGCAGCAGCAGCAGCTCCAGGAGTTCAGCTCTCCCAGCAGAGAATTCCCTGCTTCCAGGGGTTGGAATCCCGTGGGTTTTAAGGCCCCTTCCAACCCAAAGCATTCCAGGATTCTGTGGGATCAAGAGTCAAGATAATGATCCTACAAGTCATTTTTTGGTGAACAAACTCCTGCAAGTCATTTTTTGGTGCATAAAATCCTGCAAGTCATTTTTTGCTGAATAAACTCCAACAAGTCATTTTTTGCTGAATAAACTCCTACAAGTCATTTTTTGGTACCTAAGCTCCTACAAGTCATTTTTTGCTGAATAAACTCCAACAAGTCATTTTTTGGTGCATAAAATCCTGCAAGTCATTTTTTGTTGAACTCCTGCAAGTCATTTTTTGCTGAATAAACTCCAACAAGTCATTTTTTGCTGAATAAACTCCAACAAGTCATTTTTTGGTACCTAAGCTCCTACAAGTCATTTTTTGCTGAATAAACTCCAAGAAGTCATTTTTTGGTGCATAAAATCCTGCAAGTCATTTTTTGCTGAACTCCTGCAAGTCATTTTTTGCTGAATAAACTCCAACAAGTCATTTTTTGCTGAATAAACTCCTACAAGCCATTTTTTGGTGCATAAACTCCTGCAAGTCATTTTTTAGGGAGCAAACTCTCTGCAATTAGCAAAACAGCAACAATTTTTATTTATTTTTTTTAATAACTAATCATCCTTAAAACTCCTCTAATTCCATGGGGAAAAAAAATGCAGAAATAAAGGAGGTTTCCAAGAGAGGAGATGCATCAACTCATTTTTTTTTTTCCTGAGGTGGGTTCCACCACAAAAAAAAAAAAAAAAAAAAAAAAAAAAAAAATTTTTTTTTTTTTTTTGGAACAAATGGAACCCTCTGAAATAAAAATACGAGGAGGTTTCTTCCCCTGTGAACCTCCCAAAACGTTCCTGTGGTGCCTCTTTTTTTTCCAAGAGGGGAATTAATAATCTCAGGGCCCTGACTCCCTCCTGCAACAGGGAAATACAGGTAATTAAATGACTTTAAGAAATCCCTTGGATTTGTCCCTTTTCACAGGTTTTTTTTTAAGAAATCCCTTGGATTTGTCCCTTTTCACAGGCTTTTTTTTAAGAAATCCCTTGGATTTGTCCCTTTTCACAGGTTTTTTTTAAGAAATCCCTTGGATTTGTCCTTTTTCACAGTGGTTTTTTTTTGGGAACTGCTCTGGATCTCGCTGCTCCCCCAGCAAAGGCAAAGCTGCTCCAAAGGCAAATTCCAGGGAAGGGAGTTCAGGGAGAGGAGAACACACGAGCTGGAGCCCTTTGCAGGAGATATGAATTTTCTCCTGCTATCAAAAGCTTCTCTCTGAGTTTGGAGGACACTTAATTGTCTCAAAGTAACTCTTAATATCTCCAGATAACATTTTTCCTCCCAGATGCTGCCTGGCTTTTTAGGGGGGAAGGACATCTCCCCTCCACTGTTGCAATGTTTCAAACCCTGCTCCTTTATCCACTTTCCCCACTCCTTGCAACAACAAAAAGCTCTTTATGGCCTCAAAACCGGGCACAAACCACCCCCCCCGAGAGCACCTCCCACAGAATTCCCACATCCAGACCCTCGGGATGCCGCTTAAATCCGGGATATTTGCACTAAATCCACTGGAAAACAGCTCTGAGCATCCCCTGGAGAGGGATCCCCGTGTCCTTTGCACGGACAGGGACGGGAATCTTACACTGGGAAAGACTCAGCTGGGCTGGAAAAACGAGATATAAACGCTGAAAATGAGCTATAAACTCTGAAAATTAGATAGAAACTGAAAATTAGATAGAAACTGAATTTCTTGGATGCTTCTTTGGGAAAATGCTTGTGGCAGAGCTCTTTTTTTTCCCTTTGCTGATGGTTTCCAAGCAGCCAAAAAATCCTCCTTGTGCTCTGGATCCCAAACTTCGCTGCTCCAGTGCAAATAGTTGCTATTTTTGTACATATTTTTTTGATACTGTTTTATCTGCTGCTGGTTTATGACCCTTGGGAATAAAGAGAGCGGAATCTTTGCTAAAAATCCCGGCTGCCTCCGTGGGTTTTTATCTCTGTGGGGTTTGGGGGTTTCTTTTCTCAACATCCCACCACAACTCACCGTGTGGGGGGGAGAGTTTGGTGTAAAATATTCCCCCCCAGGCACCATCTCAGGTGGTTCTGCAGGTGGAAAACCATCATCCAGCCCTAATTTTAGGTGCTCAGCCCCCAAATCCCGCCCCATCCCTCATCCAGCACCCCCCCAATCCCATTCCAATCCTATTTCCCAGGATGCAGGTGAGTATTTCCCAAAAGGAAGATTTTAAAAGTGAAATATTTTCTTTATCACCCCCAATTTAAGCCCAATCCCAGTGGCCCCCCAGGGTTTTGAACCACAAGAAGCTGTCCCAGTTTTTCCTGCCCCTGCCTTTTAATCCCAAAATCCCACTCAGGGCCATCTGGGCTCTTTGGGATCATAATAAAAGGAATTTATTCTGGGAGCTGTTGGTGTGAATATTCCCCCTTGGACAGAGGTGGAGAGGGACCGACCTTGGTCCCAGCTGCCCATCCACACACTCCCATCCCTTCTTTCTCCTGACAGCTCTTCCCAAATGGAAAAGGAGCTGCAATCACTGCCACCATTCCCAGTTCATATTTATATTGTATTTTATATACTGTATAATATAATAAATATATATAATACAAATATTACAGATTATATAATATTATATATTATATAAATATTCTATTATATATATTAAATATATAAATATTGTATATAAATATTATTCTATAAATAATACTATATATAAATATTATTCTATAAATATTATATAATATAAATATTATATGGCATAAATATTATATATTTATGTTCTATTTATTTATATTATAAATTACTGCTATAATGATTAAATTATTGTTAATGCATGATTAATATAATTATTATAACTACAGTTGTTAATCATTATAATAAATAAGTTTATTATGCGTTATTATAATAAATAATATAAATTTAAAATAAAAATAATTTTTAAAAAAGCCAAAACGGGCATCAAAAGGCAAAATGAGACCTCAGAGGAGCTGGAGGATCCTCAGCACCCAAATCCTGGGACAGACACAGGTCTGACCCACCCTGACCTCTCTTCCCACCCTCCCTCCTCTCCTTCCCATCTCCAAGCTGGTTTTCATGGACACAACCCACACTTCCAGTTGGTTTTTCCTTATTTTTTTTTTTAATTCCCCGAGCACAAAACCCGTTTGGAGAAGCAAATCCCGCGGAGGGGGAGTGCACCGGGGGCATTAATCCCCCATAAAAACACAATATCCCCTTGATTAATGGAGAAGGGGAAAAGAAAATGCCCCCGGCGGGCGCGGCGAGTTTTAATCGGAATTAACGAGGCAGAACCGGGGAATGTCCGTCAATTAGTGTCGCGCTCCGCCGCCAACGCATCCAGAGGGATTAAAGAGTGTCCACAACGCCGCTCGCTGCCAAATCGCTGCTTTAGAGCTCGAAAAGAAAGAGAAAAAAATAAAAGAGAGGGGAAAAAAAAAGAGAAAGAAGGCTGAGTGCGGATAATGTAACTGTTGACTAACATTTGCACGCAATAAACCGCATTCTTGGCAAGGAAAAGGAGGGTTGGGAGCCAAGGAAAAGCTTCTGCTTGACCCTACACGAGGTTTGAAGCTCCGAGCAGTGGGAAAGAGCGGCGGGGAGTTAAAGGAGGGGGGTGGGAAAGGCGAGGACAAACCCCCCCCCTGCCCGCGGCAAAGGGAGGGGAGGATTCCCGGGGAGAAGAGCAGGAAAAGTCAGCGAGGAGAATCGTTTGGGATGTGTGAAAGCTTCCCAAGGAAAGGGGCGAGCGGAGCCATAAAAACACCCCATCCCTGGAAGTTGGAATTATATTATAATTCCATATATTGATATATAATGTATATAAAATATATCTGCATATAAAATATATCTGTATATAAAATATATCTGTATATAAAATATATCTGTTTTACTGGAGGGTGTTCCTGCCCGTGGAATGGGGTGGAGAGTTCATAATTCAAACATTTTGGCCGAAATTCCCTTTTTTTTTTGCCCACCTTGGCCGAGCCCCGGGGGTCCCGTTTTCCACAGGGAGAGTGGAATCCCTCTGATCCTCCTGCTGCCCGGGGGAGTTGGGCTCTCCCTCTGCCCCCAGAGCTGGCAGGGCCAGCAAGGACACGAGGGAGGCTCCAGGGACATTCCCTCTGGATGCTGCTGGAGCAGGGGAGGACCAGCAGAGGCAGTGGGGGAGGATGCTCACAGAGCTGCAGTTGTTGGTTTTTTCCCAGTGCTGTTCCCACTGAGGGCTTTTCCCAGCGCTAATTTTAGGATTTCCAAGAGGTACCAGCCTTGCACGGTCTCCCCCAGGAATTCCTTCCATCCAGAGCCTTTTGGGACAAGCACAATCCCAGAAAAACAGGTGGTGGAACCTCAGAGCAAGGTCTGTCCCCCTGAACCACCCTCTGGAGCCCTGCCTGCCCATCCTGAGCGTCCCAGAGGGACATTCCAAGGTTTTTAAGAGTGTTTCCAACACAGCTGGATTTTACACCCTGTGCAGGGAACAGTTTGGGTCACCCAAACCTGGCAGGGCTGGATCAGGGACCTCGGAGAAGGGAAAAGGGATCCTGTCCGAGGGAGGGACCCCATCCTGAGAAAGGGATCCCATCCTGAGAAAGGGACTTTTCCTAAGGAAGGGATTCCATCCTGAGGAAGGGACATTATCCCGAGGAAGGGATCCCATCCTCAGGAAGGGTTCCAATCCTGAGAAAGGGATCCCATCCTGAGGAAGAGACTTTTCCTGAGGAAAGGATCCCATCCTGAGGGACACTGTCTTGGGGAAGAGACACTGTCCTGAAGAAGGGATTCCATCCTGAGAAAGGGACATTATCCCAAGGAAGAGACCCTATCCTGAGAAAGGGATCCCATCCTCAGAAAGGGACCTTTTCCTGAGGAAGGAATCCCTTCCTCAGGACAGTGTCCCTTCCCCATGACAGGGGAGGGGACACTCACACATTCCTCGAGATAATGTCCCTTTCTCAGGATGGAATCTCATCCTGAGAGATGTGTGAGTGTCCCTTCCCCTGTTTTGGGGAAGGGACACTGTCCTGAGGAAGGGATCCCATCCTGAGGAAGGCACATTATCCCGAGGAAGTGACCCTATCCTGAGAAAGGGATCCTGTCTTGAGGAAGGGTTCCCATCCTGAGGAAGAGACCTTTTCCTGGGGAAGGGATCCCATCCTGAGAAAGGAACACTCCTGAGAAAGGGACACTGTCCTGAGGAAAAGACCCTGTCCTGGGGAAGAGATCCCATCCAGGGAAAGGAACACTTCCCAAGGAAGTGACCCTGTCCTGCAGAGCCCCTGCTCCTGAGAGCAGGTAAAATCAGGGATCTGGGCTCCCTGGAAAAGCCTCCCAGGGTACTTTTCCACCATCCTTGGGCCTCCCAGCCCAGCCCAGCCCCGGAGTCCTGCTCGGAGCAGCCCGGAAAGCGAAGGGATCAGCACAAGTCCCTCTGCAAACACAGCCTGGGTGGAGCTCATTCCGTTTGGGGCTGGAATTCCATCCAGCTCCTCCCCAGCCAGGGCTTGGCCACCCCACCCCACTCCAGAGCAGCTTTTACACCTGCAGAAAACACTTACCTGTTCCCCAAACCCATCAACAGGCTGGTGAAAGGAATTAAATCCCGTGGCTGAATGCAAATGTTTTTATTGCCTTTGTGGCCAATTGTGGAGAGAATGGAGCCGGGGGGGGGGGGGGGGGGAAGGGGGGGCCGGAAAACCTTCCCCTCCCCGGGCTGTGCCGTGTCCTCCAAGGCAAACAAGGCAGCTTAGTGAAAATTTGGGGAGGGAAAAAGGTGAGATGTTTGTCTTTGTGTCCGTTCCCCTTTTAGAACTGAGACAATATTTGAGGAGAAACAAAAGATAACGATCGGATGCGGCGAACAAACACGGCCCGGATCCTGGATTAGCCGAAGGGCTCGGAAATCCCGGCTCCGGGGGTTTTGGCACAGCTCCCACAGCAGCGATGAGCGGATCCCCCCCTCGGCCCCCCAGCAGCCCATCCCGACCTCCTCCAGGCCCAGGACATCCTTCCTCATCCAAGACATCCTCTGGGATGGGGCGGAGCGCGGAGCGCGGCTGGACAGGGGCAGGAGCAGAGGGGTTGGCAGCGCCGGGAATGGGGAGAGCGGAGCGGCCCCGGCCGAGGGGAGGGAGGGCGGCTCCGACCCCGGGATCCACCCCGGGAGCCCCCATCCCACGGGAGCATCCCACGGCACGGGGACAGCCCGGGAAGAGGACACAGGTAAGGGCTGCGAGCTCCTGGAGGAGCCGGCGGGCTGGGAATGGGGCAGGGAATGGATCAGGAATGGGTCAGGGAATAGATCAGGGAATGGATCAGGGAATGGGTCAGGGAATGGATCGGGAATGGCTGGGCTGGGATTAGGGAATGGATCAGGGAATGGATCAGGAATGGGTCAGGAATGTCTCTGGTGAGGTCAGGGAATGGATCGGGAATTGCTGGGCTGGGATTAGGGAATGGATCAGGGAATGGATCAGGAATGGGTCAGGAATGTCTCTGGTGAGGTCAGGGAATGGATCAGGAATGTCTGTGCTGGGGTCAGGGAATGGATCGGGAATGGATCAGGGAATGGATCAGGAATATCTGTGCTGTGGTCAGGGAATGGGTCACGGAATGGATCAGAGAATGTCTATGATGGGATTAGGGAACAGACCAGGGAATGGATCAGGAATGTCTCTGATGGGATCAGGGAATGAATCAGGAATGCCACATCCCACCCCGGGGGCACCCGCTGGAGCTGTTCTTTGCCTGGAGAATTTCTTGGATCCCTGGAAGTGTCCAAGGCCAGGTTGGAGCACCCTGGGACAGTGGAAGGTGTCCCTGCCCGTGGGATTGTATTTAAGGTCCTTTCCAACCCAAACCATCCCAGCATTCCACGATTTCTCCCTCCAAACTCTGAGATATCACAGTTACTACTTAATTCTTTCCCCTCCTTTCTTCTGCTTGTCTGGTTCACTTACAGATCCTGCAGGATCACACTCCAGGTGGGAATTTTGTCCTCCAGATCTTCACTGCAGGAAATCCTGCAAGTTTAAGGAGTCACCAGGGTCTCTCTCCTATAAATAAATCACATTAAAAACACACCCCTGCCCAGAGATATTTACACAACAATCTGTCCTGGTTCCAGAGGAACCATTAATGTCAATCAGAAAATTTGGGATTTGTTCCCAAGGCAGAGCCACCACCCAGCCCCGAGGGGACAGAGGTGTCACAGCTCTTGGAAGTGCCACAGCAGCTCATTCCTCCTCCTGGGGAGCCACCCCAAAAGTTTCACAGAACCAGGAGCAAGTTTCCCAGGATCAGGAGACATCCCCAAAGTTTCAGGGAATCAGGAGCCATCCCCAAACTCTCCCAGGATCAGGAGCCATCCCCAAAGTTTCCCAGGATTAGGAGCCATCCCCAAAGTTTTATAGGATAAGGAGCTATCCCCAAAGTTTCCCAAGATCAGGAGCAATCCTAAAAGTTTCACAGGATAAGGAGTCATCCCCAGTTTCCCAGGATCAGGAGCCATCCCCAAAGTTTCCCAGGATCAGGATTCCTCATTTTGACTCTTCCCAGCATCATCAGCAGGATCTGGGGGGTCTTCCAGGTCCTTTTCCTCCCTAATCCCTCTTTTTCCCTCCTTCCCACCTCTAACAATCCTGGCAGAACATCTTGGCGCTGCCTGAGAAATCAGGTAGGCTTTGGATAGACCAAAAAAAGACCAAACTGGGGCCAAAAAATAACCCCCCAAAAGATGAGGAATTCCTGCTCATGCACCTGCTCCAGCCTCAGGAATCCTGTGGTCCAGATCAGGCTGCTCAGGCCCCACAAATCCCTGGGATGAGCCAGGAATGTTTCCCACCTGGAGCTGAAAAATTCCCCCCACAATGGAGATTTTATCATGCTGATGTTCTGGTTAAAATTCCCATTTTTTTTCACCTTTAGAGCCCACCTTGGCCAAGCCCTGGGGATTCCCATTTGCCACAGGGAGAGGTTTATCCCTCAGATTATCGGGATGCTGCTCAGCCCAGTTCCCAGGGAACTGTTTCTCCCTCAGAACCTGCACCAAGAAATGTGGTTTTTTCCCTTTTTATTCAAGTCTTCTGGGCTTTTCTCTTCCAATTCTGCAGCAGAACAAGCGAAACCTCAGCAACTGCAGCTCCCCAGGGCCTCCACTTTATCCACGGAGGGGTGGGAGGAAGAAAACCTGCAATTTGGGAATTTGCTGCACGAGCCACAGTCCGTGGGTTGGGAAATCCCAGCAGCAATTCCTCGCCAAGAGGATCCCGTTCCAAAACTCTCCAGCGGCTCCTAGAGGAGGGTGAGCCCCTTTCAGGAGAGTTGGCAGCTCCTGCCAGGCTGGGAAACCCCTCCCAGAAGGATTTTCCTCCTCCAGTGATGACGGGAAAGGGTTGGAGGAGCCGAGCCTGCCAAGTGCTCCGGCGACACTAGAAGGCACCATTCCCTCAGGGATCAGCCTGGCAGAGCCTTCCCTGCCCTCAACTCCCAAGGAAAACCCCCCAAACACGAGCCCCACCAGCACAAAAATCGGGATATTTTATTTCCTTGAGCTCCAGTGATAACAACTGTAGCAGCATCTCACAAAAGAACTCCTGCATTATTAAATACACATTTAAGAGAACACTTTTTTTTTTAATCAAAAAAAACACAAATACGACTGAAGAACTGCAAAGTTCCTCCTCCTCCCCTTAAATAATGAGTGATGTGCGTTTCTTGCAGAGGAAGCAGCAGAACATGTTTCACAGACCAGGCTAAAAAAAAAAAAAAATCAAACTTCAGGCTCAAAGCTCGGCTTTCAAATGCAAACTAGGAGAGAGGAGGGGCTTTGGGAAGGGGGATCCAGCATCAGGAAACGCTTCCTGCTGGAGGGAAGAGAGCTCTGGAGTTATTACCCCAACTGGGCTGGTTTTATGGGAGAGCCAGAAATCCAGGGAGAGCCTGATAAATGTCCAAGTGCTCCTTTATCCACTCCCAGCTCGAGGAAGAGCAAATTCCCAAGAAAACCCGGGGTTTAATTAATAATTATTTGTTGATAATTACTAATTATTGGTGCTGAACACTCAGGAGGTTCCCCTGCTCTCCCCTCTCCGAGGAGATGCTCAGCTGGCCAAAAACTCAACCAACATCCCGACTTCTCCACAGGCAAATCCAGACTCCAAGCAGGAGATGAGGCTCTCCCAGAACCCCAAAGGGGAAGGCAGGAATATCAAAGCAGCAGCCAGAGGAAGGGGATGATGCAAGAGGCACCACTCCTGAACTGGCACTAAAAGCTGCCACCACCCCCCAGGATGCTACAATTTGCCTCTTCACCATCAAAGTGCCCCCAAAATTTCACCTCCCTGGAAACACTCAGTGCAAAACCAGCTGAACTTTGCCACTTTTAAGACACAGGGTGAGTTTGACACAGTGATTAGTTCCTTTAAAGACAAAAAAAATAAAGCATTGAGCAAAGCTCGTTTCCCCAAGAGGTTCATTTACACAAGGCACAGAGAGGAGCTCTGGGATTCACCTTCTCAAAAAAAACCCCAAAAATCCCAGAGCAAAGGGATTAGATGGGATTAGTGTCATCCTAAGGGACACAACTGGCTGGTGGGACACTCCAGGGACACATCCCAGCCCTAAAGCTGCTCCCAAAGCCACATCCCAGGGTGCAGAGCAGGGCAAGTCCCAGGGAGGGTGGGGATGGACCAGCTGGTGCCCTGGAATTGCTGGTTGCACATCCAGGCTCCTCAAATCCCTCCTGGATCACCCAAGGGGCTAAAAGGGGAGGGATTTGGGGTTGGGAGAGCCCTTCCCAAGAGGAGCAGGGCACACAGGGAGGCTGCCACCCTGCCCCAAAGCTCAGCATTCCCACAGCAGGAAAACCAAACCCAGGGCACGAGGAACCTCCCCAGGGTGGGTTTTCCTCCCCCCGGGTGGGTTTTCCTCCCCCCAGCAGTGATTTTCCCCCCCCCCGGGGGGGTTTTTTTCCCCCCCCCAGGGTGGATTTTCCCCCCCAGGGTGGGTCTTTTGCCTCCCCCAGGGTGGATTTTTCCTCCCCCCAGGGTGAGTTTTCCTCCCCCCAGGGTGAGTTTTTTCCCCCTCTTCAACAGAGCTCCTCGTCAAACACAAGCTGGGAGGTGGCTTTGGTTCTTCCCTAAGGCTTTTCCAAGGTTTCTGCTGCTGGTTTGGGAACTGCCAGGATGTGACCCCTGCAACTCAGGGGCCAAACTGTAAACAGAAGCTCCAGGTGCCCCCCTTTTCCTGGGAGCAGAGCAGCTCCATGGACCCACTTGGAGCCCAGGTTGCTCCTGGCAGCAGGATCAGGGCTTTAGGGAGAAAACTGGGAATAAATTAAGGGAGGATGAAGGTTGCTCAGCTGTCACACGCCATAAAAATGTACCTTTAAAAATAAGAGAGTCTGCAAAATAAGTACTGTAAAAATCTACATCTTAAAGAGTCTCCTTGTAAAAAATGGAAAGGAGTTTTCCCCTTTTTCCACCCCCCAACCCCCAAAGTGACCAGGGATTTCGGGGTGCTCCTCAAAATTCCTTCTCCCCCCCATCCCAACAAGTCTCAAGGGGCCACCAAGTACCTGACACCCAGGTGAGAATCCAGGTCACCATTTGGGGGTTAAATGCTGTAAAATTAAAGCCAATCTGGCTATAAAAATAAATGCTTTTGTGTCTTCCTCCCATGGGATGGAAGAGTTCAGCCCTTTTTAAACAGCTTCACATCCAGCTGTAATAAGCATTTTTAGAAAACAACCCAAATGCTTCCATAGAAAAATAAAGGATAAACATTATCCACCTCTTTTATATTTCTATAAAAGTTAAGTTCTGTGACAGGATATTCTGCTTCTTTGCTGTAAAAAAAAAAACCAACAACAAAACCCAAAAAAAAACCCCCAAACAACCCACTCAGCTTAGGTTTTGTCCAACCTAAGGAAAGGAGGAAACTACACCTTCAATCTTATCCAGAAGAAAAAAAAATAGCAGTTGGCAAGTTGGTTCCTCCAAAAATAAAGTTATTAAATATATATATATATATTATTAGAAGTCTTTATAAAATTTTTGTTTAAAGCCAGGAGGACCCAGGATCTCCCCTCGAGGAGGGAGGTGTGGATGTCGGGATGGGAATCCTCCAGAAACACATGTTCCTCCAGTGGGATGTGTGTCCCAGAGCTGGCTGGGGAGGAAGGGGGTGACACACACAGAGGGGACCCACAGAGGGGCCACCGAGGCTCCTGTGCAACCTTCACAAGGATGTTCTTTTCTCCAGCTTGTGCTTTGTGAGGAAGTACTTGAAGAACTCGTACACCGACCACGCGATGGCCGTCGAGGGCATCTGGTAGATGACCCGAGCTTGGACCCCCCTGAAGAAGCCAGGCAGCCCCCCCAGCTGGTAGACGGTCCTGAAGGCGTTCAGCATGCCTGAGAGGTGCCCGCTGATGTTGAGGGAGCTCAGGGCCGTGTTCTCCTGCGTGTTCAGGAGGGTTTTGCAGACGTCCAGCGGGGTGGTGGCGGCGGCGGCCACGGCGCCCGCCACGGCCCCGGACACGATGTGGGACCGGGGGTTGTACTCGCGGCGGGGGTTGATGTGCTCCTGCATGAACTCGTAGGTGATGAAGTGGATGGCCTGGAAGGGCACGTTCATGGTCAGCTGGGTGGTGTAGCTGCGGTAGAAGGCCCCGAAGCCCTCGGTCCTCTGCACGGTCCTCACGCAGGACAGCACCGACTTGTACGGCGAGTTGAACATCTGCATCCGCTGCTTCACCACTGCGGGGGCA
>NW_020884972.1:29654-29859 GCF_003945725.1 Corapipo altera | reverse complement strand
CCTTCCACACCCCCCAAACTGAGCCACCCAGAGCCAACATCTCCTTCTAAATCCAAACTGAGCCACCCAGAGCCAACCTCACCTTCCAAATCCACACTGAGCCACCCAGAGCCAACATCTCCTTCTACATCCAAACTGAGCCACCTAGAGCCAACCTCGCCTTCCAAATCCAGATTGAGCCACCTGGAGCCAACATCTCCTTCCA
>NW_020884972.1:19446-29644 GCF_003945725.1 Corapipo altera | reverse complement strand
CTGGAGCCAACATCTCCTTCCACACCCCCCAAACTGAGCCACCCAGACCCAACAGCTCCTTCCATGTCCAAACTGAGCCACCCAGAGCCAACCTCACCTTCCATGGCCAAACTGAGCCTCCCAGACCCAACAGCTCCTTCCACACCCCCCAAACTGAGCCACCCAGACCCGACCTCACCTTCCAAATCCAGACTGAGTCACCCAGAAGAAATTCTTTCTTTTGCATTTGTTCCTTGTTTACCTTCCTATATCTAACAAATGTTTATCTGATAGTCTTTTTTGACAGGTTAAATGTTTTTAATGTTAGTGCTAAATTTGAGAAGATGGTCATTGCACATTATTTGAAGTTTTGTGCATTTTACTGCATGTCCCCTGTTTGACATCTCGTGTTCAAGGAGTAATTAGTCAGAGTTTCTCCCAAACCTCATTTTTCAATTTAAAAACAAAAAAAAGAGGAATTTGTCACCACAAATGCTAAGTTATGGTGGGTTTGCTCCAGGGCAGCCAATCCTAAGGTATGTTTATAAAGGAACACCAATTCTAAAGCAACACGTATGTTACACCGAGGAGTATAAATGTCAGAGATCTGTTGCAACAAACACCCTGTGCTGTTCTGTCCCTCTCCTGGTCTTGCTGCTTGGAACTAGACTGTGTATTTTTTATGACTGACCCCGGGGGGAGCAGCCCTGCCCTTCCCAGGGCTTACCTTCGGCAGGATTCATCACGGCGTCGTGGAGCAGCGTGGCCACGCTCCCGGCTATCCCTGCAGGGCAAGAGCAGCCTTGAGAAAGGCAAACAGGAGCCAGGGCTTGCCTGGGCACTGCCACCCGTGGAGGCAGCTGGGGGAGCACCCAGGGGACACTGCAGTGACTCCCAGGGCAGGAAAAGCCACCCAGAGCAGCCCCACGGACACCCAAGATCCACTCACAGCCACCATTCCCAACGACTCCCAGGGTTTTGTCCACACCACAACCCCCCCCCCACCCAAATGACTGAGACATGAGCAATGTTTGCAACCACCTCAGCACATCCATAATTAGGTGTTTTCAGCCCTTTACTCAGCCCTTTACTTTTCAAACACTAATTGCCCACATTCTGCCAAGTCCAACCAGCCATGAACGATCCCCGCAGTTGGCTCCAGGAAGGGCCTCTCTCCAGCCACACCTTCCCCTTTGATCTGGGTTCCCACCTCGAATTCTCTCTTGCCCAAATGACTTTTGGTCATTTCTCATTAACCCAGAGCTCCAGTTTTCCTGCTGGTACCAAAAAGCCTGTAGCTACTTGAAAGGCAAACATGGGAAAGGTACTCCTGGCAAAAAGCAGCAAGAAGAAAGATGTTTTTTACTCCCTGAACTGAGGGAAGTGAGTCCATGGCAGATTCCTGCTCTCACACCACGTCAGGTCTCCTGCACAAACCTTTTTCTAACACCCTGGCTGTTCATTTAAAGGGTTTCTGCTGTTACAGAGGTATTTCTGGGCTGAAAAGCAAAATATTCCTGATAAAAGCCAAATTGAGCACACAGAGGATGGAGGAGGGCACTTCATGTTGGAGCTCCCAGGGACAGCTGGAACAACCTGAACTCCAAACCTCCCAAAGGTCAGAGTGATGCCTTCAACACAAGGTTATACCTTTAGGGGACACCTTCAAAGGCTGGACTTGATGCTCCTGAAGGCCTTTTCCAACTTTAATGGTTCTGTGATAACACAGAAACAGCACAACTGCACCTGAACACCTCTTGTCCACTGCACTGAGGACTCGTGCTGGGATATTTGGAGGTTAAAGAGCAGTGTAGGAACCTAAACCAGACTGAATTTGGAGGGCAAACACGAGTGCCACGAGGTCAGGAAGGGCTTCTCTACTCCACTGCTGACTCCCAGCCCAGCCTCCTCTACCCTCTTGGAAGAGAGACCTGCCAAGCACTGCCCAGTGCCAGGACAGCCCAGGGGTGTCAGAGGAACAAGGTGACCACCAAGAAGGGCTCAACCCAGGGGCAGGTGCCACCTCTTTGCCTCATGCCTCCTCCCAGGGGGATTATTTGGCTGCCTGGAGCAGACATTCCAGGAGCAGAGCACAGGGAAGGCGGGAAGCAAGCGATAAAACCACAAGTGGGGTAGGGGGGTGTTTTTTTTGGGGTGACAAACCCCCCAAAATACCATTGGCCAGGTGGCTGTTTCCTCCCTGCTGGAGAGTGTCACTGAGGGACTTTTTCATTTTCTCATAGCAGGCAAAGTACATGGCGTGGGCAGGGCCAGCCCCCAGCATGGTGACATTAATCCCACGTAAAGGCCTCCAGAGCCCCTCAGTGAGGACAATCTTCTTCAGAGCTTCGTACACGCTCCTGTACTGGGCTTTGGGGTCCGGCTGCAAGCTCTGCATCCTTGTCTGCAACAAAGCACACGGAGGGAGAGGCCTTGGTTACCCAGCTTTTCACTCAACAAGCACAGAATCCACGAGTTCATAGAATCCCAGAATCAGCTGGGTTGGAAGGGACCTCTGAGATCATCAAGTCCAACCCTTGAGCCAACCCCGCCGTGGTTCCCAGCCCATGGCACTGATGCCACATCCAGGCTCACCCTAAAAACCTCCAGGGATGGAGAATCCACCTCTTCCCTGGGCAGCCCATTCCAATGGCTGAGCACCCTCTCTGCAAAGAAATTCTTCCTAATCTCCAACCTAAACCTCCCCTGGCACAGCTGAAGCCCGAGCCCTCTTGTCTTGCTGATGGTTGCCTGGGAAAAGAGCCCAAGCCCCAGCTGGCTCCCCCCTCCTGTCAGGGAGTTGCAGAGAGTGAGGAGGTCTCCCCTGAGCCTCCTCTTCTCCAGGCTGAACAGCCCCAGCTCCCTCAGCCTCTCCTCACAGCACTTGTGCTCCAGTCCCTTCCCCAGCCTTGTTGCTCTTCTCTGGACCTGCTCCAGCACCTCAATATCCTTCCTGAAAGACTTCCAAGAGCTTTAGAGGGGTGGGTTCAGTCCCCACACCGAGGCCAGATCGAATCCATTGCAACACCAGAGGAGGGAAGTGTAACCTCTGCTCTTGTTTATCCATGGAAAGTCCAAGGAATTAAGCTGGTGTGTGGTTGTTCCAAGTGAAGAAATACAGTTAGGTCTGTAATTGCCTCTTGCTTAACAACACCCCTGACTCTGCCCCAGCTTGTCTGCCCTGCAGTTGCTCAGCAGCTTGTGACGCTCCGTTGGGCAACAGGGTTCCTAGAAGGGCGACCTGAGGGAGCTGGGAAGGCCCAGGAACCACCCCCAGGAGGAGGGAAGGCAGAGCCAGAGGGTGACACTGTCCCCCAGGAGTCTGGAGGGCCCTTCACCCTGTTTGCCCCCCCAGCTCCTGGTGCTCTGCACCCACCAAGTGCCGCTGCCCGTCGGTCTTCAGTGGGTTTTTCTCCCAGGGATTTTTAGGCCAGCTGAGCTCCTGGCACCCAAACCCACTGCCATTGCTTCCTTATCCAGTTTTCCCACGGGGAAAATGCCTTTCAGCTCATTCCAGGGCTCTGCAGACTGATGCCATCACACCCCAGGGCTCTGAGCCCGGGAGGTGACAATGACTTTGCAGGGCACAGACCCCAGTGAACTCCCTCCCACCAGGGATGGGAGAGACACTGGTGAAGACTGAACTTCCACAGTCATCCCAGCAAATCCTGACATCGGGATGCCCCTAAATCCTTCCCACCTGCACCACTGGAAGGGGCTGCCCGGGGAAGAGGTGGAGTCTCCATCCCTGGAGGTGCCCAAGGAAGGACTGGACATGGCACAGGTTGGACTGGGTGCTCTGGGAGGGCTCTTGTGGCTGATCCACCCCCATCCCACCGAAACCAGATGAAGGGATACACAGCCCTTGGTGCAGCCTCACACCTGGAAACACAAACACTGGGCTCCTGGGAAAGCCACAGCCCTGGGAAACAGGTGCTGAGCAACCTGCAACCCCCTGCATCGGATGCTTTTCCAAGGGGAAGCTCCAGAACTGCAGCAGAAGGTGACAGGGAGGATCCCTTCCTTGGGGGACACATCCCACCAAGCTCATCAAGGCCCTCTGGTAATTAGCTGCAGCTCAGCTTCCAAGGCAGAAGTCAATAAAAGCATTTTCAGGTTTGAAGTCTCGATTCTCTAAAACCACCCAAGGCACCAGAAACCACAAAACACTTTCACACCCACCCTGGGTTAGACCAAGGAAGGGATCAGAGCCAAGTTCAGGACTTTAACCCGGGATAATTAACCCAAGGTGGGTTTACACGAGGCCAAGCCAAGCAAATCACTGGATCTGCAGCAAATACTCTGCAAAAAAAAAAAATCCCCTAGGAATTCTCTGCAAAGGGGCCTTGGCTCAGCAGCCAGTGGAATTCCAAACTCCAGCAGCAGCTGGCACTGCCAAAAGGCATCACCCCACACCAGGGAATTTGGCAGCCTCCAGCAAAGCTTCCTGTTCCACAGCCCTCCATGCCCTGGAATGGGGCTGAAAATAAACCCAAAGCCCCCCAAAAATCCTCCTGGGAAGGCAGCAAGGACCTGAATTAGCTGGGAATTTAAAACCAGGTTTTAAACCTGTCACAGAGTAACCCCCTCCTGGGTTCCTGCACCTTCCCAGGCCACGGATGGTCCTCGGGAAGGGCTGGATTTTTGTGATGCCCCGGAGAAAACGCTGCTGTCAGCGTGACTCAGCAGGAGCCACCTCTGCCAAGCTGCTTCCACCTGGGGTTTGGGCTCCTGTTTTCATTTCTCTGCCAGTTTGAACTTGAAGGCATCGCCCTGACCCAGCAGATCCCAGTCTCAGCCCAGTCTGTCACTGGGAAGCAGCAAACACCATTTATATTTGGATGTTGGTGGGAACTAACCCCAAGTATTTCCACCCTCACCAAGGGCCCAGTTTCTCCCACTTCACCCCAGGAGCTCCCATGACAGCACAGGACCCTCCTGAACCTCCTAAAACCCCACAGAGCCACAGGAAAATCAATTTACAGCCCCCTGTGCCCCAGCCTGGTCGGGAGCAGGGCAGGTTTTCATGGAGCAGGGATGTAACGTGGGGAGGCTTCTCTCACATCTGAAGGGATAAACACCAATTTAATTTTTTGGGTGATCTCAGCCACCCTAAAGGGGTTTTCAAAACTCACACCACAGCCCAGAGTAAAGCACACAGGCTGCAGTTTGAATCACCACCAGCACAGCCTGCTCTGCAGCTGGGCCTGTGGAGAAACCAGGACAGACAGCCCAAGGGATAACAAAAACCAGGACTAACAGCCCAAGGGATAACCAAAATCAGGACAGACAGCCCAAGGAATAACCAAAACCAGGACAGACAGGCCAAGGAATAACCAAAATCAGGATAGACAGCCCAAAGAATAACCAAAACCAGGACAGACAGCCCAAGGGATAACCAAAATCAGGACAGACAGCCCAAGGAATAACCAAAATCAGGATTCAACAGGATGAACAGCCCAAGTACCTAAAATCAGGATTTAATAAGCAAACAGTCCAAGGAGTAGCCAAAACCAGGATTCAACAGGATGAACAGCGTAAGGAATAACCAAAAGCAGGACAAACAGCCCAAGGAATAACCAAAAGCAGGATTTAATAGGCAAGCAGCCCAAAGAGTAGCCAAAACCAGGATTAAACAGGATGAATAGCCCAAGGAGCAAGCAAAACCAGGAGTAAGAGCCCAAGGAATAACCAAAACCAGGACTAAGAGCCCAAGGAATAACCAAAACCAGGATTCAACAGGACAGACAGCCCAAGGAGTAACTAAACTCAGAATTTAACAGGCAGAGAGCCTAAAGAGTAGCCAAAACCAGGATTCAACAGGACAGGCAGCCCAAAGAATAACCAAAAAGCAGGATTTAATAAGCAAGCAGCCCAAAGAGTAGCCAAAAAACCCCCAAATTAAATAGGACAAACAGCCCAGAGGCTGCAGTTTCTCAGGTGTGAAGCTGGAGATGTGCCCTGAGCAGGGCAGCCCTCACCCCTCCCCAGCTCCTCCTGTCACCTATCTGCAGCCAACAAGCTGCTCTGGGAGCCTCACCCCCTGATAAGCAGCCAAGAAATACTTCTCCACCTACTTCAATTAATCCCTGTTGCATAAGGCAGGAGCTCACAGGCCCTGCTAGTCCTGGTTTCAAAGCTTGGGCATAAAAAAAAAAAACCTCTGTCACCCAAAGTGCCAGGTTGGGGCTATTTTGGTAATTCCTCAAGCAGCTCCATAATTCCTCAAGTAGCTCCACAGCCCCCTCAAACAGGTGACCTGCTGCTTGTGGACAAGCTCTGCTCCCTGGATGACCTTTTTGGGAATATCCAGGGTGGTTTTCTCCCCACATTTGTTTCCCCACCACGAGTCAGGGCTGGATTTTGCAGCTCCTGCCCAAGGGATCCACTGCTTGGATGTGGCACTGGACAAACACACCCAGACTTCACTTGGCTTTGTTTTTCTTTCTTTTTTTCCTCCTCCTGAACACAACATGCTTTTTCTCTCCCCCCAAGTTCACGTGACACAACCAGCTCAGAGAACACAATATGCCTTCACCAGGAAATCAGCAGTGTTTCTGCAGCAGATCCTGCCAGCTGGAGAAGGCACAAGCTCTGAATTCCCATTTTCAGGGGGTTTATCAGCTGGAACAGCTCCCAGGTGAGCTTGTGGGACCCAGTTGTGCCTGGAAACACCCGTGGCAGGGTCAGTCAAACAGCTCAGCTGAGACTTTCCAGCATCTCTGAGCTGGAACAAGAGGAGCTGCTCCTCCTGGAGCTGCAGAACCTGCCACCACCAAAAGCCTAAATAACCACAGAGCCTGAATAAACCACAGTCACACAGCTCCCAGGTCACCTGGTGGGTTCTCAGGACCTCAGGGACAGGCAGGGAAGCTCCAAAGTCTGACTGAACCACTGAAATCCTCATCCCATCCCTCCCACCAAGCCCTGAACTCGTCCTCCTTCCCCTCTCTGGCATCACAAGGGTAAAGGGAGATGTTTCTCCCACCTTCACCCCTGTGTGACAGCACAGAACCTCCTGTGACTGTCAGGACCACGCAAAACCACAGGAAAAATCAGCTTGCAGACCTCCTGTGGCCCAGCTGGGTCAGGAGCAGGTCAGGTTCTCCTGGAGAAGGAGCTTTTGTCTCCAGTGCCACTGCAAGAAGGGAGATTCCAGCCCTGCAACACCTCCAGCTTCTCCCTGAGCTCTCTCCCATCACCAATTAGTCCCCAGGGGAGGAAAACTTCCTTCACATCCTCCAGGGATGTTTTCACAGCCTGTGGGAAATCAGCTCCAGCAGAGAAATCACCCAGTGGCTTCGGGGGGAGGCTCCAGGGGAATCCTCCACAACCTCCCTTCGGGAGTCCTCGACACGCTGAGCTCCCTCCAATGAACCCGGAGATGGATCAGCCTTCCCAGGCCAGCTGTCCAAGCAAAACAAGCTCCAGCACTGTGAGAAACACCACCAGCACCCAGCTAAAATCCCAAATCCAGGCCAGGGTGGCAACACCAGCAGTGTTCAGGGGGAAAGACAGAGGATTACAGGGGTGGGTGAGGCTGGAGCTCCAGGGGGTAAAAAAAATACCATTTATCATTCAATGTTTTAGCTAATGATGGAAAACAGGGTAAATTTACATGGGATGCTGGGGAGGAATTCCTCCCTGTGAGGGTGGGCAGGGGCTGGGATGGAATTCCCAGAGAATCTGTCTGGGAAGTGTCCAAGGCCACCTGGGACAGTGGAAGGTGTCCCTGCCCATGGCAGGGCGTGGAATTGGGATGGTTTAAGGTCCCTTCCCGCCCAAACCGCTCCGGGATTCCACGACCTCGGAAGTTGTGCAAGTGTCTGAAGCAACAATCCCCCAAATTCCAGCGTTTCCAGTTTCTCTTTCAGAGGAAATGACTCGCTGGAACCAAAACATTCCCTTCCCAGCAGGATCTCCCCAGGTGCCTGAAACGGCTCTTTCTGCAACATCCAACAACCCCCCAACCTCCTCCAGCCCCTGCTCTGCCATTCCCAAGCCCAGGAACTGCTTTCCACGAGGAAGGAGCTTTCCTGGAGGGTGGCACAGCTCTCCTGGGCAAGTGGAGGAGCTGCTTTTACAACCTGAGCTGGTCGCTCCCATCACAAGCAGAAAAACCCTTTTGGGGTCACAAAAAACAAAACAAAACAAAGCCCTTTTTCAGGGTCAGATCTCCCCTTTTCCCACAGCAGTGGGAGCAGGACCTGAGCCTGGAGCTCGGGATTTCAGTGCCTCACACACATGGAGCGGCCTTGGCCGGGCTCCACGGGAGTTTTCCCGCAGCCCAGAGCATTTTATCTGCTCCCAAACACTCCAAGGCACTTTGCTGAGCTGGATTATTGCCAGCCCGGGGCACAGCCAGGGAATTCACAGCCCGGTGCAATCATCAGGGCTTGGCTTTTCCTCCAAAGCACCTCCTGCTTCGGGAAACGGGGACAACCACTTTCGTTTTCTCTCTCCCTTTTCCCTCCCGCAGAGGAAATGCCCTCGAGCAGCCCCACAACTCCTCGAGCAGCCCCACAGCTCCTCGAGCAGCCCCACAGCTCCTCGAGCAGCCCCACAATTCCTCAAACAGCCCCACAGCTCCTCAAGCAGCCCCACAGCTCCTCAAGCAGCCCCACAGCTCCTCAAGCAGCCCCACAGCTCCTCAAGCAGCCCCACAACTCCTCAAACAGCTCCACAACTCGGGAGGGATGGGGCAGAAAACCCCAGGCTGGTTTGTGTGAAGAGCTGGTGCCACACTCAGGTGTGTCCCCCCCCCATCACATCCCAAGGGGAACAACCCAAATTTACCATCCAGGTCCAGCAGGGACAGACCCAGAGGGATAACACAGCAAAAAAAACCAGGGAATATTTTTCTTTGAGTGCTTATCCCTGTACACTGGTAACACCTGCAGCACCCCAAAGCCAAGGCAATTCCTCTCCTCTTTCTACTCTTTCAGGGAGCTCTGCATGGAAAAGAGGAGGATTTAGAGCATCTTTCCTGCTGAACACAGAGGATCCATCCACACCAGCAATACAGCACACAGGGGGGTTGGGTTTTCCCAGTTTTCCCTCTTTTTTTAAGGGCCCAGAGCAGCAAAGTGGCAGGGCAGAGGGAGGGAATCCCATTCCTGCTGCTTCCTCCCACGCTGGGAAGCCTTCCCTTGCAGACTCATCCACACCAAAACCCACCCAGCAGCCCCTTTACAACCCTGTTGGGGTCACAACAAAGCCACCTCTGCTGTGACACTAAATGGGGTTTGTGCCACCCCACAGCCACCCTGGTGTGGTCACACCACCCTGTCCCACCAGCTGGGCTGGAATTCCAACACTGTGGGAGGGAAAAGCTGCCCAGGGGGCTCCTGACCCAGGCCAAGAGGGAACTGGTGGCATCTCCCACGCCAGGGAGCAGCACTGGGGCTTCACCTTTGCACCCCTGGGTGTGCAAAGCTCAGGATGGGTCCAGGGGGAGGGCACAGCTCCAGTTCCACAGGACATTTGGAGGGCACAGCTCCAGTTCCACGGGACATTTGGGGGGCACAGCTCCAGTTCCATGGGACATTTGGAGGGCACAGCTCCAGTTCCACGGGACATTTTGGGGGGCACAGCTCCAGTTCCACGGGACATTTTGGGGTGACACCTCAGGGACCTATTCCCTGCACACCCCAGCACCTCGTGCCCGCTCCCACAGCCTGGTGCAACTCTGCTCCCTGCCAGGGGCATTCCCTGCCCTGGGGGGGCCCTGTGCACCCCAACATTCCCCTGCACACCCTCCCCACGTGCACCCCCACATCCCTGGCACAAGTTCCCCCTCTCAGACCCCAACACCCTTCACATGCTCCCCTGCTGCTTGCACCCTAAAGCTCCTTGGACACTCCTGCCTTCCCTGCACCCCAACATTCCCTGCACACTTTCCATATTTACACCCCATGTACCTCGACCCCCCTTACACACTGAGCCCCTCCCTGCACCCCAACACCCCTCACACCCCCAATAACCCCCTGCACCCTTTCCCCTCCCCACATCCCATCACCTGTCAGACACTGTCCCCTCCCTGCACCCCAACACTCCCCGCACACTTTCCCTACTTGGCACCCCAACATCTCTTACACCCTGCACCCCAACACTCCTTATACACTGCACCCCAACACCCCTTACACCCTGCACCCCAACACCCATCCCACACTGCCCACCCTGCACCCCAACACCCCTTATACCCAGCACCCCAACACCC
>NW_020884972.1:11981-19346 GCF_003945725.1 Corapipo altera | reverse complement strand
CCCACACTGCCCACCCTGCACCCCAACATCCCTTACACCCTGCACCCCAACACCCCTTACACCCTGCACCCCAACATCCCTTACACCCTGCACCCCAACATCCCTTACACCCTGCACCCCAACACCCCTTACACCCTGCACCCCAACACCCACCCTGCTTTCCAGCACCCCAGCACCCCTTGCACACCTCCCCTATTTACACCCCATGTACCCCAACAGCCCCTTGCACCCCTTGCACACTCCCCCCTCTTCTTGCACCCCAACAACCCTTTGCACCCCCTTTACACACTGCTCCCTCCCCGCACCCCGACACTTCCTGCACCCTAAACACCCTTCGCACCCCTTTGCACACCCCTTACACGCCCCCTCTCTTCTCGCACCCCAGCCGCCTCTGCACGCCCCTTACACACCCCCAGCACCCCACGCGTGTTCTCCCACTGGCACCAGCGCAGATCCCGGCCCCCAGACCCCCATACGCGTACCCCCGGGGCACCCCAGCCCCCCGTACACCGCCGGTACCCCCCGACCCCATCCCCGGTACCCCGGGCGGGTCCCCCCGGAGCATCGCGAGCACCCCCGATCCCCGCACCCCCCGGAGCATCCCGGGGTACCGCGGCACCCGCATTCCCGCTACACCCCGAGTACCCCCGACCCCCGCACCCCCGGGGGTGCCCCCCGTGCCCCCCCGCGGGCACCTTGACCGAGTCCACGGGGTACATGACCGTGTGCTCCATGATTCCCGCCACCGCCCCGGCCACCATGTGCGTGCCGAGCGCGGCGCCGCTGGGCAGGCTCTCGTACTCGTCCCCCTCCGCCACGGCGGGGCCGGGGGGCGGCCCCGGCCCCGGGGGCGCTGCGGGGGCGCAGCTCAGCTCCATGCGCGGGGGGACGCGGGGGGACAGCACGGGGACGCGGCGGGGCCGGGCGGGCACAGGGACCGCGCGGCGCCACCGCCTCCCTTTAAAGCCGCGCCCCGCCCCGCCCCGACGCGCTCATTGGCTGATTCTCTGTAACGTCACTAGATTGGCAGCGCGGAGAACGAATGGTAAAGAGAGGTGACGGAATGAAGAGTGACGATTGGCTGCGCTGTTGGGGGGGCGGGCTCGGTGAGGGGGACGCGCGGTCCTAAAGTCCGGCTGAGGGCGGGGCTGGGGAGGGCGCGGGTCCTGCGCTGGAATTGCGCTGGATTTGCGCGGGAGGATGCGGCGCTCCGGCTCCAAAGCGTGGTTTAGGATGGAGAACGCGGTGTCAGACATGTGGGTGGCATAGGTGTAGTGTCCTCAGGAGGAAATAAAGTAATAAAGTAATAAATAAAATAAATGTAAGAAATAAAATAAAATAAGAAACAAAATAAGAAATAAAATAATAATAAGTAAGATAAGAATCTTATCTTATATAAAAGAATCTATAATAAGTAAAATAATAACAATCATAAATAAAATAATCAATAAATAAAATAAAAATATTAATATAAATAAAACAGCACAATAAAAAGAAATAAAATAAAATTATTTTACATAGTTATGGTTTATTGTTTTACTATTTTAATTATTTTATATTACGTATTTCTAAATTATTATTTATATCTTTTATATTATTATTTCTCTGTTCCACCGTGCAATCAGCCCAAAGCAGTTCAATTTGACCCTCTCAGAGAGCAGGAGGCAAAGTCTTCGTGGCCCAGGGCGCCGGGAACAGCCCTGACTTTATTTCATTCCTCCTCAAAGGATTATTTGGAATTCGACCTTGCGGGGAAGGAGGTGTTTGTGGCGTGAGCTGAAATCAAGGTTAACCATTTCCACGATAATGCGAAGCAATTTATTGCTGAGTGAGCCTCGGGGAGGAAGAAAAGCACCCTCAGAGCCCAGAAAAAAAGCAGGACAACAAAGTGGGGGTTTTTTCTCATCCATGAAATGAGGTGAGAAAATCCAGGTCTGCTCCTGCCCTCACCTCCCGGGAGGGATCTGGAGGGATTCTGCACGTGCTGTCCTGCTCCCTCATTCCCATGGTTGTGCTGGGAAGCCTCTGTTCCCGGCGGGAACATGGAGCAGCTGGAGAAAACAACAATGACAACAACAATGACATGGCCACGCCTGATTGATTTTGGGTACCTGGCAGTGCTTTCTGCACCCAAAGCGGGGTTTGTGCAGGAGGTGGGAGAGCTGGAGCTGAGACCTGGCCATCCCACCATCCCTGAGACCAGGAATCACCCACCTGGAGAAAGCAGAGACTCCAAAACCCTTCTCCAACACCAAATTTAACCCAGGAATTGCTAAACCCCCCCTTCCTTTCCCCCTGGCAGAAGCCACGGGATTATCACACCTTTGTTTCATCCTGAAGAGACTAAATCCGTGCTGCTGACACATCTGACACTGTGTTTTCCAGCCCAAGTGACATTTTAGAGCTGTGTCCCCCCCTGGAAACCCAGTAGACAGCTCGCCCTGGGTCTGCCACACACGAACCAAACGTGGCCACCAGAAACTTCCCCTTCTGTGACTCAGGGAAATGCCCGAAATAAAACTCACAGGGGAACATTTTCCACTATTGCTCCACAGGGTTTTATCTGGGTTTTCTCCTCCATAAACAAGAATCAAAGGCGCTTTAATCTCCTCCCCGTGCCTTCAGCAGGGCAGGGAGGGGGAATTAAAGTGTCACTTACCCTAATGAGCCCTTTCCCTGCAGCCTTGGGTCCTGCTCCCTGATAATGACGTGAATCAGTGTGGAATAGGTGCTGCTCCCAGGTAGGAACAGGTTATATTTTAACCCTGGAGCAGTGACATGAGGAATCCTTTCTGCTCCTGCTCCAAGGGCAGCTCCTCCAGCCTCAGATGCCCAAGAAAAAGCACAGGCTGAGGATTTTCCCCGTGTTCACCAAGAAGGGATGAAATTATTCATTGTTTGTGCAAGGAAAGTGAGGCAGAGAGGCTGCTCTGGGTTCTGGGCTCGTTGTGTTCCATGTTTTCAGGAAAAGGGGCAGTTTGTGTGTCTGGGGTGGTTCCTTTCCACCCCAGCCCGGCAAAGAAGAGTCATGGACAGAGTGAACTCAAATTCATCTGCAAAACCTTCCTTGGAAATGGTCCTGTGCAGTGATTCCCTCGCTGTTCCCTTCCCAAGGGCACAGCCCCTGCTTGGTGAATCCCATCCTGGAGATCCCTGGGCTCAGCAGGGGCCTTGGGAATCTCCACGAGCTCCAAACTCCGTCGGAGCAGGGAAACAGCAAAGGGAAAATATCTTTGTGCTGCTAAAAGCACGTTTTGGCTGCAACAAGCTCAGCCTGGAAGTGTCCAAGGCCAGGCTGGACAGGGCTTGGAGCAACCTGGGAGAGAGGGAGGTGTCCCAGGGGGTGGGAGAGATGGGGATTATCCTGGAGAAGAGAAGGTTGTGTGGAGACATCACAGCACCTTCTGGATCCAAAGGGAAGGAAAGACCTAAAAGGAAAACAGAGGGAGGTTCTTCCTCAGGAATTGGAGTGGCAGGACAAGGGAAATGGGTTCCCACTGAAAGAGGGGAAATTTAGGTTGGATATTGGGAAGAAATTCCTCCCTGTGAGGGTGGGGAGGGGCTGGGACAGAATTCCCAGAGAAGCTGTGGCTGCTCCTGGATCTCTGGAAGGTGTCCCTGCCTGTGGCAGGGGGTGGGACTGGGTGACCTTTCAGATCCCTCCCAACCCAACCCATTGCACGATTCCATGATTTACACACCCCCAAGTCTGTGGCAAACCCCCCCTGCAATCTGCAGCCACGTTGCATCACTGTGGGCAGCCAAAGGAAGAGATGAATCAGCCCCAAGGAGGGGTCACAGCCCCAAAACAGCCCAAATACAGCACAAGAAGTGAAGACACCGGTGCAAGGCTCCTGCTTTCCCCCGTCCCTGCCCACAGCAGGTGCCCACAGCCCCCTGGAGCATCTGCCTGGCACCCCCAGCTGATTACAGGGCCCTGGGCTGGCTTATCGTGCTCCTTCAGGGGCAGGAGCTGCTGGACCCACCCAGATAAGGCAGGAGGGTCCAGCTGGGAGGTGGGCACAGGACCTGGGGCTTTATCTCCACCACCCACCGGGATACATTTGAATTTTTTTCTCCCCACTTTTCAAACCTACAAACCTCTATAACAGCTGAGCAGCACTTTGCTGGAGGGAGGGTTTTGTCCTTTCCATGAGCTGCCACCGCCTTCTCGGTGCAAATTGCCAGACATTTTAGTTTAATTGACAGATTCTGGACCAGATAATGGGGTTTTTCCTTTCCCTGGAGGGTGGGGAGGCCCTGGTACAGGGTGCCCAGAGGAGCTGTGGCTGCCCCTGTATCCCTGGAAGTGTCCAAGGCCAGCTTGGAGCAACCTGGGCTGGTGGAAGGTGTCCCTGCCCATGGCAGGGGCTGGAATGAGATGGTTTTAAGCTCCCTTCCAACCCAAACCACTCTGGGATTCCACAATTTTTAATTGTGGAAAGGAAAAAGCACCGGTTTATGGCCTTGTAGAAAGCCTTTAAGAGAGGGATCAGAGCAAATGGATGTGGTTAATATGTTTTTAATCTTATTTGCAGAACAACCAGCCTGAACTTTATACCCCCACGGCCATTTTTTTTTTCTTTTTTTTGCCAGCTTTGGTGCCAGATCCTTTTGAAGGGGAAAAAAAAGCAGTTTTCATGTGGGAACTGCACATCCCAGGGCAAAATTCCCCATCCCACATCCCTCTTCCCAGCATACCCCAACCCCATCCTTCCTTAGAGATGCCTCAAAATACAATTTAAACAGCGAGTCTGGACCTCACTCCCAGAACCATCCTGAGCTCCAAGGCAACATCAGTCTCAGGAGATTCCCTGGAAAAGGGTCCTTTGGCACCAGCCCGGGTTTTCCTGCCCACCTGGCTGCAATTTGTGATGCCCCTGGGAATGGAGAGCCACGGGGAAACATCATCTGCTCAGAAACATCATCTGTTCCAGTTATTTTGTTTATCTCCAGCTCAGCAAACACCAGGAAAATAAGCAAACAAACTTGTTTTGTCTTCGAGGTGAAGTGACCCACTTATAGGAACAGCAGCACAGGGCACCCCCAGCTTTGAAGGGGAATATTAATCAGAGGAAATATTAATCAAGGAAATATTAATCAGAGCAGGGATTAATGTGGGGGGTTAAAAGTGGGGAAGCCCATCAGGATAAACCAACTTGACTGTTTCGAGGAGGAGGTGGCAGAGCAGGATCATCCCCAGCTTTAAAACAGGATCATCCCCAACCCTAAAACAGGATCATCCCCAACTTTAAAACACATTCCTGCCTCCTTTTTGCCACAAAACACCAAGGAACTGGTTTCACAGCCAGGTCTACACGTGACAGCAGCACAGGGCTGATGCCAGGGAGGGCCACCAGCAAAGAAAATTAGTGAGAACTGAGCCCTGCTGGGGCTCCAGGGGGGGTTATTCCATCCCCAAAACTGCCCAAATGGGAAAACCCAGCACTGCAGCTCCCCCAGAGCCACCCAAACAGCTCCAGCCCCCTTGGCACTTATGCAGCCTCGGAGGTGAAGGTGTGGACTCCAGGAATTTGGCCTCTGGGTTTTATTTCAGCGCTCACATAATCTGACCTAATTTACCATTCCCGAGCTCTCTGGATTAGTGGGACAGGGAGAGGCAGTGCCCAGTGTGTGTAATTAAATGTGCTTTTGGATTATTTCCTGGACCAAATTTTTTGTTTGTTTGGTTTTTTTCTCCTCACCAACTTGCCTTTCTGGTTTGAAGCCCTGAGGAAACAATGGGAAGGTGCAGCCCCACACTGGTGGTGCTCCCAGGGTGGACTGGTGGCACTGGGCAGAGCGGGCTGGGAGGATCCCACGGGGTTTGCTGGGTTTGGGAACGGGTGCCCTTTTGTTTTCTGGCTTTGTTTCTAGCAGTCAGGAAAAATTAGATCCGGGAAAAAAAAAAAAAAAGGGGAAAAGCCCAGCTTGTGGTTCAGGGAATGTAAATTTGGGGATGATCCTGGGAAAGAGGAGGTTGTGTGGAGTTCTCAGAGTAACCTTCCAGTGCCTAAAGGGGCTCCAAGGGATCTGGAGAGGGACTTGGAGAAGGGCCTGGAGGGACAGGACAAGGGGGAATGGCTTCCCACTGAAAGAAGGGAAATTGGGTTGGATATTAGGAAGGAATTCCTCCCTGTGCGGGTGATGAGGGACTGGGATGGAATTCCCAGAGAAGCTGTGGCTGCCCCTGGATCCCTGGAAGTGTCCAAGGCCAGGTTGGATGGGGCTTGGAGCAACCTGGAACAGTGGAAGGTGTCCATGCCCATGGCAGGGGGTGGAACTGGATGATTTTACAGTCCCTTCCAACCCAAACCATTCCAGGATTCCATGATCCTGCTCTGCCACTGCCCCCTCTCATGGCCTTGGTCAAATTGTTTAATTGTGATGAGCTTCACCACTTCTCATGGGCAAATAAATGTGATTAAAAGAGAAAAAAAGGCTGGAATGAGGGCTCTGCAGATGGGGCTGGGGCTGCTGGACAGTCTGTGCAGGTAGAAGAAAAAAAACCAGCTTTATCTCCCCTAAATCCAGCGCGGGGCTCCTTTGGAATGGGAATCGGGGCCTTTGAACAAATAAACACAGAAAGGCACGAAGGAAAGGCCAGCTGGGAGGCACAGCCCAGCTCTGCCTGCTCCTCCACGTCCCCCCTGACACCATCCCAGTCCCAGCCGGGGCTGTTCCCCCCCCGATCAGCAGCGGCAGCCGCGGCCGGTCCCGTATCGGCGCATCCCGGTGCCCGCCGATAGCGGGCAGGGCGCGGTGGGTGGGCGCGGTGCTCCCCCGAGATAGGGACCAGCACCCCCCGCACACCTTGCCCGGCCTCTCCGGGGTGTCCCAGAGGTGCTTTCCCCCTTGGAAAAGGCCCGATTCCCAAATCCCGCTGCGGGTCCTTCTCCGCCTCCGCTTGCTCCCGGTGATTTCGGCAGCGCGGTTTCATCCCGGATTCCCCCAGAGCGCTTGGAAAAACCTTCCCCCCGCGCTCCTCGGAGCATCCCAGCCAGAATCCGGCAGCCGGAGGGAAGGTTTTACTCCCGCGGGTGACGACGGAAGGAAAAAATTCCCACCAACCCCGTTTTCCCCGGAGCGGAGCGCGGGCAGCTGGAAATAATTCCCGCACAAAACCCCCCCGCACATTCCCGGCCGGTTCCCATCCCGTGCCCCCTGCACGCTCTGCCAGCAAGGGCGCTTAGCAGCAGCTCGGAACTTTTCCCTGTTTTCCAATATTTTTGACCCCCAGCCCAGCCTGGGCAGAGCTCTGGGGACACAAAAACCCCGGGAAAACATCCCCTCAGGGCAGCTGGATTGATGGCTTTTTCCTTTCCCTTTTTCCTTTCCCTTTTTCCTTTCCCTTTTTCCTTTCCC
>NW_020884972.1:8016-11881 GCF_003945725.1 Corapipo altera | reverse complement strand
CCCTTTTTCCTTTCCCTTTTTCCTTTCCCTTTTTCCTTTCCCCTTTTCCCTTTCCCTTTTTCCTTTCCCTTTTTCCTTTCCCCCTTTTCCCCTTCCCTTTTTCCTTTCCCTTTTTCCTTTCCCCCTTTTCCTTTCCCTTTTTCCTTTCCCTTTTTCCTTTCCCTTTTTCCTTTCCCTTTTTCCTTTCCCTTTTTCCTTTCCCCCTTTTCCTTTCCCCTTTTCCCTTTCCCTTTTTCCTTTCCCCCTTTTCCTTTCCCTTTTTCCTTTCCCTTTTTCCTTTCCCCTTTTCCTTTCCCTTTTTCCTTTCCCTTTTTCCTTTCCCCTTTCCCCCTTTTCCTTTCCCTTTCCCAGATCCCTGCAGGCAAATCCCAGCGCACAAAATCCAGCGCCCGTTATTTCCCATTGTTATCGCCGGGATAAACCTTCCCTGTCCTCCAAAGGAATCCTGGAGCCGCGTGGGCACAAATTGTGCTGCCACTCAGTGGCAACACACGGGAGGGTTCTCTCTTGGCCCGAGGATTTCCAGGCAAGGAGAGGCTTTTCCTTGCTTATTTTTAATCCAATTCATTTATTTATTCCATACTTATTAAATATTTATATATTTATTCCAGCTGCTGCAACATCACTGTATATTTATAACGGTCTGTTCCAAAATATTTCTGGTTTTATGGTTATAAATTGCTTTTTCTGTGTTGGTACACTGGGTTTATATTCCTATATATAGTTATATTTAATATTGGGCTTATATTTATACCTTTCTATTTATATATTTGTATTTCTACACTGGTTTATATTTTCCAAAATATTCACAGCTATAAATTTATTTGAATTATTTACAGCCATAAATTTTTATATTTGAAAATATTGACACACCCACAGCTATAAATTTAATATACTTAAAGACACTGGCACATTTATAGCAGCAAACATATATAACAGAATATTGACATATATTTATTTACATAAATATATATAAATTTAATATGTTTCAAAACGGTGCACATTTATAGCCATAAATTTTATCTATTTCGAAATATCGACGCGTTCTTAGCCGTTAGTTCCCATTTCCACGCTTAAATCCCCGGTTTTTACCGATTTTTGCCCGTTTTTCCTCGGGCGCCTCTTGGCCACGCCCCCTCGTGACTACGCCCCTCGGATGTGACCACGCCCCCATCGAGGCCACGCCCCCGGGGAATCCCTTTCCCCTTGCCGGGGCGACGTCACCGCGCGCTTGCGTCACGTCCGGCCGCGCACCCGGAAGTGGCGCCGGGGGAGGGCCGGTTGCCATGGAGGGGCCCGGGAGGTGACGTGGGGAGGGAAAAACACCGGGAATGGGGGTGGGATTGGGAATAGGGACGGGAATGGGGGTGGGATTGGGAACAGGGACGGGAATGGGGGTGGGAAAGGGGTTGAGAAGGGAATGGGGGTGAGAATGGGCATGGAGGTGGGAAAAGGGGATGGGAATGGGAATAGGGACGTGAATAGGGGTGGGAATGGAATGGGAACGGGAATGGGGGTGAGAACGGGAATGGGAATGGGATTGGAATAGCGACGAGAATGGGGCTGGGAATGGGAACGGGAATAGGGATGGGAATGGGGGTGGGAGTGGGAACGGGAACGGGAGTGGGAAAGGAATCATCCCGGTATCCCACCTAACCCTCCTCGTGCTCCGGTGCTTTCATCGTATGGCCCCGTTCGGTCCCGTAGATCCCCGGATTCCTCGTCCTGGGGAGCCCCGAACTGGCCCCACGTGCAGCAGTGCTGGGAGGGGGGGGGTTGGGAAGGATCCCATCCCATCCCAGTCCATCCCAGTCCATCCCGTCCCGTGGGCTGTGCCCGGTGCCGCGCAGGGAATGACCCCCGGTGTGTCTCTCCCGCGGCGCAGGGCGGAGGCGGCTCCGGGGCCGATGGATGCGCCGTGTCCGTCCGGGCTGAGCTCCCACCGCTGAGCTCCCAGCGCTGCTCGGGCCTGCCCTGATCCCAGGATGGGCAGGTGAGAATCCCGCAGGAACCGGGATGGCTTCGGAGCGAAGGGTGATCAGGAATTCGGGGGTGGGAGTAGGGCAGGACATCGTGGAATCCCGGGGTGGTTGGGGTTGGAAGGGCTTTAAAATCATCCAGTGCCACCCCCTGCCACGGGCAGGGACACCTTCCACCAGCCCAGGTTGTTCCAAGCCCCGTCCACTCTGGCCTTGGACACTTCCAGGGATCCAGGGGCAGCCACAGCTTCTCTGGGAATTCCATTCCAGGGCCTGACCACCCTCAGAGCCAGGAATTCCTTCCCGATATCCCACCTAACCCTGCCCTCTGGCAGTGGGAAGCCATTCCCTGTGTCCTGCTCCTCCTGCCCAGCAAACTCCCAGTGCCCAGGGCTGTTCCTGCAGCACCCACAGAGGGCTGGGAAAACAGGATCACAGAATCCTGGGATGCTCTGGGTTGGAAGGGACCTTAAAATCATCCAGTTCCACGGGCAGGGACACCTCCCACTATCCCAGGATGCTCCAACCCAGCCTGGGACACTTCCAGGGATGGGGAAGCCACAGATGCTCTGGGAATTCCATCACCCTTCCAGGGAGGAATTCCTTGTGCTGTGCTTTGTTAATTGAGCCATATAGATATATAAAAAAATATATAGAAATATATAAATATGGAAATACCTAGAAATATATGGAAATCTAGAAGGATATAGAAATACATAGAAGTATTTAGAAATATAGAAATATATGGAAATAGAGAAGTATACAGAAATATATGGAAATATGGAAATATGTGGAAATATAGAAATGTATAGAAACATAGAAATGTATAGAAAGATATGGAAATGCAGAAATATAGATAGATATAGAAATATAGATAGATATAGAAATATAGATAGATATAGAAATATAGTGATATATATATAGAAATATAGTGATATATATAGAAATATAGTGATATATATAGAAATATAGATATATATAGAAATATAGTGATATATATAGAAATATAGTGATATATATAGAAATATAGAGATATATATAGAAATATAGATAGATATATAGAAATATAGAGATATATATAGAAATATAGATAGATATATAGAAATATATATATATAAACATGTGGAAATATAGAAATATATAGAAATATATAGAAATATAGAAATAAATATGAATATAAATATATAAACCCTGCAATTTCAATTAGCTGTGCTATCCCAAGGAGTCTGGGAAAGGCAAACCTCCAGCTCTGCACAGCACTACACTCCATGGAGATGTGTTAGATATAAGATTTTATTAGTTAATCAGTCCGGGGGAGGGGGTTTTACCAATTAACAGAAGCCTGAGAAGCAGGAAAAACCACCGGTAAAAACCGGAAGGGACTGACGAGAAGAGGGAAGGCTGAGGGGTTAGAGCAAAAGGGAATTCTGAGAACTGCCACCTGGGGCACTAACGGCAAACCCTGTCTGGCGTTGCAGGCTGAGCATCTCGTGCCTGCTGCCGGCCTCGTGGCACTTCAGCCTGGCACCCGTGGGGTGCCCGCGGCTCCCGCACCCGTCGCTGCGGCAGCTGCTGCTGGCGGGGGGCGCGGCCGCGGCGCTGCTCTGCTGCTCCCTCCTCCTGCTGCGCTCCCGCTACGGCCGCGCCAGGACCTTCCACAGGTGAGCGACAAAACTCCCGGGGCGCGGGTCCGCGGGGAGGACGCTCTTTGTTGGGGCTGTTAATTAACACTTGAAATTGTTAATTTTCTTTGGTTATTTTTGTTTAATTCCTCGTCGTGCCGATGCGTTCGGCTGCTTGACTGTTGTTTTCTGTGTTTAAATAGCATTGGAATAAATGTTTAAGAAATGTTTGGGTAAATGCATTTGTTATGTGAGTAAATAATA
>NW_020884972.1:0-7916 GCF_003945725.1 Corapipo altera | reverse complement strand
ATATATTATATAATATATACTATATTATATATATTATATTATATATAATATACTATATTATGTGTATATATAAAATATATATAATATATTATGTATATATTATGTATATACATATTATGTATATATATATATAATATATAGTATGTGTAATATACTATATATTATGGATCTATTATGTATGTGTATATACATATATAACATATTTTGCATATGTATGTATATAATATATAGTATGTATAATAATAAATAATATGCAATAGATAATATGTAATAGATAAAATATATTCTAATGTATAATAAAATACATTTATATATACTATAAATATAGTATATAAGTCATGGGCACTACATATATTAATATTAATAATGTTAATAATTTAATAATATCAATACTAATAATTATATATTAATAATATATGATAATATTAATAGTGTATATATAATAGATGAGATATATTTTAATGTATATTATAATACATTAATATACACTATATATTAATATAGTATATAAGTCATGGGCACTATATATATTTATGTTAATAATATGTATTAATAGATAATATGTAATAGATAAAATATATTTTAATGTATAATATAATACATTAATGTATATACTATATATTAATATAGTATACAAGTAATCCATATGATATATATTAACAACATTATGTATTAATACTTAATGTGTATTAATACTTAATATATATTAATACATCATGTATTAATATATAATGTTTATAAAATATGCCTGATCTAGTGGAAGGTGTCCCTGCCCATGGAAAGGGGTGGACCTGGATGATCCTGAAGGTGCCTTCCAACCCAAACCATTCCATGATTCCATGTGCTGGTTTAGATGGGATATTGGGAAAGAATTCTTCCTCCCTGGGAGGGTGGGCATTCCCAGGGCTGGAATTCCCAGAGAAGCTGTGGCTGCTCCATCCCTGGAAGTGTCCAAGGCCAGCTTGGAGCAACCTGGGCTAGTGGGAGGTGTCCCTGCCCGTGGAAAGGGGTGGAATGGGAAGATTTTAAGCTCCCTCCCAACCCAAAGCATCCTGGGATCCTCTGAGAACTGTGTGATTGTCCCGTTTTGAGTCTGATTTTGAGCAGAGCTGAGTTGCCCTGGAGTAATTCCCAGTTCTTTCCCAGGTATCTCGCCCGGGTGACGGACACGGAAGCCACGGACACGGCCAACCCCAACCTGAACTATGGCATCGTGGTGGACTGTGGCAGCAGTGGCTCCAGGATCTTTGTGTACTGCTGGCCCAGGCACAACGGGAACCCCCACGACCTGCTGGACATCAAACAGATGAGGGACAAGAACAGGAAACCCGTGGTCATGAAAATCAAGCCAGGTATGGGAAAAAATTCAGTGGAATGGGATTTCCTACAGAGTTTCCTCTCCTCACTTCTGCTTTTCAACCCCCCCCAGTGGCTGGAGGAAGGAGAGTTGCAGGTTGTGAGGGTGGAACTCCTCCAGATTTCTTTGGGTTTGGTTTGCAGGGGGTTTTGTTGAGCTTTAAAACCTGAAACAGGGCCGGGGGAGAGGTTTCTCCATGGACAAACCAGCTGCTGGTTCAGTTGTCATTTCACTTTATTCCTTTTTATTGAGTGAATAAATCACTGCCTTCCTGTAAAGCTGTTTGAACCAGTTACATAAATAATTATAGAAAAAGGTGTTATATCTCTATTATTACACTTTTATTTGTTGTTTAGAGGATGGTTAAGGATGAATTTCATTCTGATTTTCCTAGAGTTGATTCCCCACTTTTCGCTTGGGCTTTTCAGACCGATCTTGGGGTTTACAGGCTGGATTATTCATTTCTCTGCCTCTTGGTGTTCAGGATTTCCCAGGCAATGCCCCAAACTTGAGTTGCTTCCCTTCCATGTTCCATTTTTCCCCAGGGATCTCGGAGTTTGCCAGCTCTCCTGAGAAGGTCAGCGATTACATCTCTCCACTCCTGAGCTTCGCTGCCGAGCACGTGCCCCGTGCCAAGCACAAGGAGACCCCTCTGTACATCCTGTGCACTGCAGGCATGAGGATCCTGCCCGAGAGGTGGGTGCCTGCCTTATTTTTTTGGGATTTGGAGCTCCCATCCTGGTGGCTCTGGCTGGTGTTAACCCTTCCCAATGGGATTTTGCAGCCAGCAAAAGGCAATACTTGAAGACTTGCTCACTGATATCCCCGTGCAGTTTGATTTCCTGTTCTCTGACTCGCATGCAGAGGTGATTTCAGGCAAGCAGGAAGGTAAGTGAACTTTCCCAAGGTTATCTTTAAAATATTTACTGCTTTCAAGGTAGTTTGGCTGCTTTTTTTTTAATTTTTTTGAATTTTGCTTTGCTCGGGAGCCCTTTTTCCTCACTAGCAACATATGGAGCGTGGAGCTGCTCAGCCCCTGGGATCTTCTAAATGTTTTCTGAGGAACAGTGAAAATAACTTGGCTGGGTTTAGCAGGAATTTCATCCATTTTCTTAGGGAGGGAGGGAGGGAGAAGGAGAAAGCACAACATTCTTGCTGGAAGAAGCTTTTCAGGGTGAAATGATTTCTAAGGGAGAGATGTTGATGTGATCAGCTCACTGAAGGCTTAAAATCACTTTAAAAACCAACATGCTTAGCTTCTTTTAAAGTTAAACCATCAAACTATCTTAAATACATTCAGTTAAGATTATTATCACAGCCTTGGAGAGAAGGACTAGAGTAACTTGTCAGGAATTAAAGATTTCTCAGGCAGGTTTAACTTCTAAGTGTTGTATAAAATAAACTGTGAGCAGTAATATGTCTTAACTTATATAGGAAAAAAAACCTCTTTATTTTTAAGTTGATATTCCAGCTATTCCTGTAATATCCAAATATCTTTCCTTGTACATGCAGGAGTCTATGCATGGATTGGTATCAACTTTGTCCTGGGAAGGTTTGAACACACAGATGATGGTGAGTGTCTGAATTCTGGGTGGGGGATCTGGGAGGGACTTGAGGTCAAGTCCTGTGCTTTAGGGGATGATTTTTCAGACAGAGACTGGGGACTGGGGTGTTTTCAGACATGTTGGTGACTGCTTTTAGACAAATTTTGGTGACTGGGGTGGTTTCAGCCAGATGTTGGTGACTGTTCCCAGCCAGCTGTTTGTCCCTGGGGTATTTTCAGCCAGATGTTGGGACTGTTTCCAGCCAGATATTTGTCCCTGGGGTGTTTTCAGCTGGATTTTGGGACTGTTTCCAGCCAGCTCTTTGCCCCTGGGGTGTTCCCAGCCAGCTGTTGGTCCCTGGGGTGTTCCCAGCCAGATATTGGTGACTGTTTCCAGCCAGCTGTTGGTCCCTGGGGTGTTCCCAGCCAGCTGTTTGCCCCAAGGTATTTTCAGCCAGATGTTGGGACTGTTTCCAGCCAGATGTTTGTCCTTGGGCTGTTCCCAGCCAGATGTAGTGACTGTTCCCATCCAGCTCTTTGTCCCTGGGCTGTTCCCATCCAGCTGTTTGTCCCTGGGCTGTTCCCATCCAGCTGTTTGTCCCTGCCCCACGTGCGGGTGCCGCGTTGCCTCGACTCCCACGTGCCCCTTCCCCGCCCTCCCTCCGAGCAGCTCCCCAGCAGCAGCTCCAGCTCTGGGCCCTCCCCAGCTGCATCCCTCTGATTTTTCCCTGTTCCCTGCAGAGGAGGAGGCCATGGTGGAGGTTCACATCCCGGGCAGCGAGCACCAGGAGTCCATATTCCGTAAGAGGACTGTGGGTATCCTGGACATGGGCGGAGTGTCCACCCAGATCGCGTACGAAGTCCCTAAAACTGTAAGCTTTGCCTCCTCACAGCAGGTTATTATCTGTGCAACTTTCCTCTTTGCCTTTGGAGTTATTTTAATGCATATTCCTCTTTGTTTTCTTCGTTTTTTGAGTCCTCCATCCCATCACATTCCCCAGGCAAGGCCGGAGGCGATGACGGGAATCCTCCACCAGCTAAGAACTCATTTGTGTTTTGTTCACCCCTCCATTCCCATAATCTGCCACTCATTTTTGAGTTTTATTCTATGTGTGTGTGTGCATGTTTAGTTTTAAATCTGTTAGGCAGTAAAAAAACTGGTATTCTGGAGCTCAGGAACCAAAAATATGTGGTGGCTCTTATGTAAGAGCTTATATAAGAGTGACTTTGTCCTTCAAGTTGTGTTGGGAGAGACTGAAGTCACAGGACACGGGGGTGACAGGTTTGTTTAAATATCACCCACACCCTCAGCACAGTTCAGCTCTTGCAGGAAGCAAATTGCTTTGTTACAAGTCTCAAATTGAATATAAATTGCTCCAGCTCCGCTGAGTTTTAAGCAAATCCTGAATTTTTAAGGTTGAACCTCCCATTAAATTAATTGAGAGTTAAAAAGTGACAACAGCATGAAAGCCCCGTGTTTTGGCTCTCAGTGCACTGTTGTAATGATCTGTATACTGATTTTTTGAAGCCTCCCTGTGAAATGATGTGTTTTCGTGGTTCCAGGTTTTAATAACTCCAGACAGGTGGTGTAACAAAGAACTGGGGCTGTTCAGTGTTTAGATCCAGAGCAGAATGCCCCAGGCAGAGATGAGCTGGGCATTTGGGTGACTATTGATGGCTCTGTCTGAACATAAACTGCTATAAAATGGGTGTTTTGGTCATTAAACCTGTCCTGGCAATCAGTGCAAAGGGGGGACTCACTCTGGGGTGGGAACACTGAGTTTAGTGGCCACAACACACATTTTTTTCATGGGAGAAGATACTTCAGGGTCCTTGGGGGCTGTTCCTGGTCTTTGGAGTTCCTGGAGTGCCAGTGCAGTTCTCTGCAATTAATATTTTGCTTTCCTTGTGAAGCAGAAGGTGATTCCCTTGGTTTGGTACAAATGAGGGGGGAGATGATCATCCCTGAGGAAAACTCTGGAAATATTGGGGTTGTAAAGGGTTGTCCAGGGCAGTGATGGAGTCCTAATCCCTGGAGGTGTTAGAAATATGTGGATGTGGCACCTGGGGACGTGGCTTAGTGGTGAACACGGTGGTGGGTTGATGATCTTAAAGGTCTTTTCCCACCCTAATTCCCTGGGATTCTCTGTTGACCTGGGAGAAGCAGAACAGATGAGTGGGGGGTGAAGTCAAAAGATGTCCCAGACACCCAGTTGTCCAAAGAACTCGTTTTAGGTCCTGCTTTTCATCCTGTTCACCCCTAATCTTGCTGCTTGTTGTTGCTGCAGGAGGAAGTGGCCAAGAACCTCCTGGCAGAATTCAACCTGGGCTGTGATGCCCATCAGACAGAGCACGTGTACAGGGTCTACGTGGCCACATTCCTTGGATTTGGAGGGAATGCAGCCCGGCAGAGATATGAGGACAGTCTGTTTGCCAGCACAGTGCTTAAAAACAGGTACCTGGGGGATTGACTCTGGCAGGGGGTGGCTGCCCCATCCCTGGAAATGTCCAAGGCCAGCTTGGAGCAACCTGGGCTAGTGGAAAGTGTCCCTACCTGTGGCAGGGGGTGGCACTGGGTGATTTTCAGGTCCTTTGCAGCCCAAACCATGCTGGGATGAGGGTTCTGTGCTCACCAGTGACACAAAGCTGAATTCCCACCCTGAGGTTTCCTTGCTCAGGGGGGGTTTGATCGGTGCTGTTGGGTCTCAGAGCTCCATCTCTCTGACCTGCTCTTTGCTCTTGCCCACAGACTGCTGGGCAGACAGACTGGCCTGAGCTCTGATTCCCCAGTGCTGGATCCCTGCCTGCCCCTGGATGCTCAGGATGAGATCCAGCAGAACGGGCAGTCCCTGTACCTGCGGGGAACGGGAGATTTCCACCTGTGCCGGGAGCTGATCCAGCCCTTCATGAACAAGACCAACGAGACCCAGACCTCCCTGAACGGGGTTTACCAGCCTGCTGTGCACTTCCAGAACAGCGAATTCTATGGATTCTCCGAGTTCTACTACTGCACAGAGGATGTGCTGAGGATGGGAGGAGATTACAACGCTGCTAAATTCGCTAAAGCTGCCAAGGTAAAATGTGCTGGAGATTGTTTTCTGCCTTTTAGTTTTCTTAATTCAAAACATCCACCCTCGAGGAGGATTTTGGTCCAGAAGTCTTGCAGCAAAACTTTTTCCTTCAGAGGTCCCAAATCCTTTTTTTTTTCCCTGCAATGAACCCTCACAGGGCTCTTAATTCCTCATCCAAAGCTGGACAGGGTTTGGAGCTTCCTGGTCTGGTGGAAGGTGTCCCTGCCTGTGGCAGGGGGTGGAACTGGATGATTTCAAGGTCCCTTCCAACCCAAATCCATTCCAGGATTCCGTGGTTGGGTTTTCATTTAGAAGATTTTAAGGCACAATAGTAAAATTGACTTCACAGGGAATGGGATTTGTGGTATCAAGTTCCAGCAGAATTACTGATAATGGGAAAATCCATCCTTGCTTCCACCCCTTGCTTCTTTTTAGGAATGCCTTAATCATTAAAAAAAAAGATCCTTTTCCTCCTGCTTTATACATTCTGTGCCAGTTTTCCAGGTGTTATTCCCAAAGGGATCAATCTGCTGGGGACAGGTAAAACTACAACATAAAGCAGAGGAATAAGACAATTATCTGAGGCCTTAAAAACAGCTTGTCTATTTTCCACCTCCAAAGTGCTTAAGTGGTACTGAACATTAATTTAACCCAAACTCTGAGTTACAAATTTAAAGAAAATACTCATGAAATTTGTGATCTGTGCCAGGGAGGCTGTTCAGGTGTTTCAGAGCATCTCACCCCGTGGCATTTTTACCTCGTGGAGGCAAAAGCGCTGTTGAAATATTGATTTTCTTCGCCTTTTTTTTTTTCTCTTGCAGGATTGTTGTGCCACTAAGTGGTCTGTCCTGGTGGAGGCAGAAGCACCGTTGAAATGTTGATTTTCTTTGCCTTTTTTTTTTGCTTTCCCTTGCAGGATTATTGTGCCACTAAGTGGTCTGTCCTCCGGGAGCGCTTCGACCGTGGTCTCTACGCCTCTCACGCCGACCTGCACAGGCTGAAGTGAGTGTTTTGTGTTTGCCCAGCAAACTCCCTCCTGCAGAGCTGCCAGGCCAGCCCTGGAGGGCAAAAATAAATCACTGCAAGTGCCAATAAAGCCTTTAAAAAGCCCTGATAATTGCAGGGCTGACTGTGCTCCCCGATGCCCTGGGGCGCTGTAACTGCTCCCCTGACCTCATCCTGCTGTTCCTGACAGTTCCTGACCCCATCCCGCTCTCCCTGCTGTAGGTACCAGTGCTTTAAGTCAGCCTGGATGTACGAGGTGTTCCACAGTGGCTTCTCCTTCCCTGTGGGTTACAGCAACCTGAAAACAGCCCTGCAGGTTTATGACAAGGAGGTGCAGTGGACCCTGGGGGCCATCCTGTACCGAACACGCTTCCTCCCTCTAAGGTACCTCTTCTTCCCTCAAATACTTGGGAAGAGCCCTTTGGGGTGGGAGTTTTGGGGTGGGGAAGAGCGTGGTGAGACCTCAAATTGTGCTTTATAAACGCTGTGCCATTAAAATGGGCTCCCATTCCTGCGGGGAGAGAAGTCGCACGTGGAATTTTGCCTCCCGAGTTATTCCCGTTGTCCCTTCTGCTGCTTTCCAGAGACATCCAGCAAGAAAACTTCCGTGGAAGTCACTCCCACTGGAGGAGCTTCTCCTTCGTTTACAATCACTACCTGTTCTTTGCCTGTTTCCTGGTTGTCCTGCTCTCCATCCTGCTCTACCTGCTCCGGCTCCGGCGCATCCACAGGCGGATGCTCCGCAACGGCTCCTCTCCCTCCCTCTGGATCGAGGAAGGCCTCCCACCACAGAAGATGGCAGGGCCCTTGTGAGATGCTGGGATGGAGAGATTTTTTTGGTTTTTTTCTTGGACTTGTTACACAAAAAAAGCCATTTTTGCCTCAGGGTTCCTCCCTTTTTTGTCCCTCGAAACCATTGGAGAAGCCGAAGGAAACGCGG
>NW_020884971.1:1731866-1753302 GCF_003945725.1 Corapipo altera | reverse complement strand
GAATGTCATTTTCACCCAGGTCCTGCTTCCCGTCGTCCACCAAAACATGCTGACAACATTTTTCATGATGCCAGTGGAGAGATATTAGAGCACACTGCACAGGGAAGCCGAGACTGCCCCATCCCTGGAAGTGTTCCAGACCAGGCTGGACGGGACTTGGAGCAATCAGGGACAGTGGAAGGTGTCCCTGTCCACGGAAGACGGGGTGGCCTTTGAAGGTCCCCTTCAAACCAAATCGCTCTACCATTCCCCTCCAAAATCCCTACCAAAGAGGCACAGCAATCAAAGCAGAGGGACTGCACTCCCAGCTTTTCTTACCTGCAGGCACGCTGGTCATTTTTTGAGTAGATTTCTGTGAGTTTTTGGTGTATTATTTATGGAGAGTTGTGTTAGGTTTGGGACATTTTTTGGGGAGATTTGGGTGAGTTTGTGGTCATGTTTTGGGGAGTTTTGGGTGAGTGTCTGGTCATTTCTTGGGGAGATTTGCTTTAGTTTGTGGTCCTATTTGGGGGAGATTTCTGTGAGTTTCTGGTCATTTTTTCAGGAGATCTGTGTGAGTTTTAAGTCATTTTTTGGGGAAATTTGGAAGAGTTTTTGGTAATTTTTGGGGAGATTTGGGTGAGTTTCTGGTCATTTTTTGGGAGATTTGTGTGAGTTTGGGGTCATTTTTAAGGGAGATTTGGGTGAGTTTTGGGTCATTTTTTAAGATTTAGGTGAGTTTCTGGTCATTTTCTGGGGAGGTTTGTGTGAGTTTCTGGTCATTTTTTGGGGAGATTTATTTGAGTTTCTGGTCATTTTTTGGGGAGATTTGTGTGAGTTTGTGGTCATTTTTTGGGGAGATTTCTGTGAGTTTTGTGTCATTTTTTGGGGAGATTTCTGTGAGTTTCTGGTCATTTTTTGGGGAGATTTGGTTGAATTTCTGGTCATTTTTTGGGGAGATTTGGGTAAGTTGAGGTCATTTTTTGAGGGAGATTTGTGTCAGTTTCTGGTCATTTTTTGGGGTGATTCGGGTGAGTTTGTGGTCAAATTTCGGGGAGATGTTGGTGACTTTTGAGGTCATTTCTTGGGGAGTTTTCGGTGAGTTTCTTGTCATTTTTGGGGGAAATTTGGGTGAGTTTCTGGTCATATTTTGGAGAGATTTGAGTGAGTTAGAGTTAGGGTTTGGGAAAATTGGGGTAAATTGGAAAAAATCTGAGAAAATTAGGAAAAATCTGGGACAATGAGGAAAAATCCAGGAAAATGTGGAAAAATGTTGGAAAATCTGGGAAAAATGGGGAAAAATCTGGGAAAATGGGGAGAAAATCTGGGAAAATGTGGAAAAATGTGGGAAAAAAAGGGGAAAATGTGGGAAAACTGGGTTAAACTGGGAGGAACTGGGAGAAACTGGACGAGAGGAAAAGGACCGTTGGCATGGAAAGGTGGGCCTGCCCCTCCCCCACCCGACCCAGGGTCCGCGGGAGGGGGGAACTGGGTTTAACTGGGAGATACTGGGAGGCACTGGGGGGGAAACTGGGAGCTACTGGGACATACTGGGGGCTCGCTGGGGTTACTGGGATGGTCACTGGGGTTACTGGGAGTTACTGGGAACTACTGCGGGGGTTACTGGTGGGGGGGTTACTGAGGGTGGGGGAGAGACAGGGAGAGACCACGAAGGTGGGGGAGGGGCAGATGGGTCCCTGAGGGTGGAGGAGGGGTAGGAGGTTACTCCAGGGGAGGGGGAGGGGCATGGAGAAACCCCGAGGGTGGGGGAGGGGCCCTGAGGGTTCCTGAGCATGGGGGAAAGGCAGGAAGTTCCCTGAGGGAGGGAGAGGGGCAGGAGAGGTAATTTTTTGGGGAGATGTGTGTGAGTTTTGGGTCATTTTTTGGGGAGATTTCTGTGAGTTTCTGGTCATTTTTTGGGGAGAGTTGGTTGAATTTCTGGTCATATTTTTGAGAGATTTCTGTGAGTTTCTGGTCATTTTTTGGAAAGATTGGTTTGAGTTTCTGGTCATTTTTTGGGGAGATGTGTGTGAGTTTTGGGTTATTTTTTGAGGAGATTTCTGTGAGTTTGTGGTCATTTTTTGGGGAGATTTGTGTGAGTTTCTGGTCATTTTTTGGGGAGATTTGGGTGAGTTTGAGGTCATTTTTTTGGGAGATTTGTGAGAGTTTTGTGTGATTTGCAGGGGAGATTTGGGTGAGTTTCTGGTCAGTTTTGGGGGAGATTTGTGAGAGTTTTTAGTGTATGGTTTGGGGAGATTTGTGTGAGTTTGTGGTCATTTTTTGAGGAGATTTCCTTGAGTTTTTGGTGTATTATTTGTGCAGATTTGTGTGAGTTTCTGGTCATTTTTTAGGGAGATTTGCTTTAGTTTGTGGTCCTATTTTGGGGAGATTTCTGTGCGTTTCTGGCCATTTTTTGGGGAGATTTGGGGACTCGGCAACCGCCCCAAGAAACCTCAGCAGCTGCTGCCCGGGACGGACCCCAGCCGCTGAGCAGAGCACACTAGCACATTGCTGCCCGACACACGCTGCCCGGAGAGAGCCGTGTGAGACAGAACCACAGCCACCGCCGCTGCAGTCACGCCGGGCAGGGTCAGGGTGCGAGCTAGCGCCAGCAAACTGCCGCGCTGCCTGGGCAAGTCCCTGTGTCACCGTTCGCTACCGCTCTCAACAGCAACAGCCAAGCAGCGGCCAGAGGTGTGAGGTCAACACCCTGGAACAGTTCCCTGAGGAAGGGCCAGGGCCTCCGGCGCCCCAGCAAAGAACCAGATCGAGAGACCCGCGGCGGAGGAAACAGCAGCAGGACCCGAGTGGGAACCACTCAGAAGGCAGGAGGAACCCGGAAACGAAAGAGACACCGGGAAAGACAAACACAAGCAGAGCACGAGGTATGCAAAAACCGGGGCTATGGAGCATGGGCGGTGGAGAGAATGCCACAGAGTCCCTGGGGGGCTCCGGGAAAGGTCTGAGGGAGGAAAGAGCCCTAGTGGGACCAGTGGCGAAGGAGGGAGCGAGCGGAAGTCCGGAAGCAAAGAGAATGGAAGCCCGGAATGAGAGAAACCCAGGAACAGTGACCCCAGAGACAAACGGAGTGGGGCAGACACAAAGCTGCCGACTTCAGCAGTAGTCGAAGCAGCGAAAACCCCCTTCCTTGACTTTTTTCCTTTTCCTTTGCAGCCTGAATTATGAACTGGTCTTTTTTTGCAAACCCTTTTTGTTTATCAACCTGTTTCAGTTTCACAGTGTAAGGCGAACAAAACACTACCAATACAGAGATTGTACCCCTGCACCCCGCAAACCAATTGGACCACAAAGCCAAAGCTTGTAGGCTTTCTTTCCAGAGGATAAGGGTTGCTGTTTCCTTGTTTCAACCTTGCCTCCCACATGCCAGTCCTACATCCAAAATGGCATACGCACGAAGATTCCTCCCACAACAAAGGTGCCAGCACAGAAAGCTCTTGCTGCCCATGAAGTCCCCAGGCTGACAAACCAACTGCACCATAAACCCAAAGTTTCCAGGCTTCCTTCCCTGGAAGTAAAGGTTGTAGTTTCTGTTTTCAGCCGTGCCTCCCAACTGACAGCCCGACTCCCAGAATTGCATACAAACAAAGATTCCTCCCACGCCAAAGTTGTCAGCACAGAAAGTTCTTGCTTCTCGTGGAGTCCCCAGGCTGCTCCACCAACTGCCCCACAAAGCCAAGGCTTCCAGGCTTTCTTTCCTGGGGATAACAGTTGCTGTTTTCTGTTTTCAACCCTGTCTCATGGACTGCCAGCTCGAATCCCAAAATGGCATACGGACGAAGATTTCTCGAAGACTAAAGGTGCCAGCAAAGAAAGTTAGTACTGCCCGTAGAGTGCCCAGACTGACCCACCAACTGCACCACAAAGTCAAAGCTTGCAGGCTTTCTTTCCTGGGGATAACGGCTGCTGTTTCCTGTTTTCAACCTTTCCTTCCAGCTGACAGCCCAAATCCCAAAATTGCATACAGACGAAGATTCCTCCAACAGCAAAGAGACCATGACAGAAAGTTCTTGCTGCTCATGGAGTTCCCAGCCTGGCCAACCAATTGGACCACAAAGCCAAAGCTTGCAGGCTTTCTTTCCAGAGGAGAAGGGTTGCTGTTTCCTGTTTTCAACCTTGCCTCCCAAATGCCAGCCCTACATCCAAAATTGCATACGGACGAAGATTCCTCCCACAACAAAGATGCCAGCACAGAAAGCTCTTGTTGCCCATGGAGTCCCCAGAGAGACACATGAACTGCAGCACCAGGCCAAAGTTTCCAGGTGTTCTTTCCTGGGGAGAAGGGCTGTTGTTTCCTCTTTTAAGACCGACCTCCCAACTGACAGCCCGACTCCCAAAATTACATACAAACAACGATTCCTTCCACACCAAAGGCCCAACTGACAGCCCGACTCCCAAAATTACATACAAACAACGATTCCTTCCACACCAAAGGCAACAGAACAGAAAACTCTTGCTGCCCACAGAGTGCCTACCCTGACCCACCAAGTACACCACAAAGCCAAACATTCCAGGTTTTTCTTCCTGTCGATAATGGTTGTTGTTTGCCGTTTTCAGTCCTGCCTCCCAACTGTCAAACTGACTCCCAAAATTGCATACGGCTGAAGATTCCTCCCACAACAGAGGTGCCAGCACAGAAAACTCTTGCTGCCTAAGGAGTCTCCAGTCTGAGCCACCAAATGCACAACAAAACCACACTTTCCAGGCTTCCTTTTTTGGGGAGAAGTGCTTTTGTGTCCTGTTTTCAGACCTGCCTCTCAACGGACAGCCTGACTCCCAAAATTGCATACGAACGATGATTTCTCTCCATCAAAAGGTGCCAGCACAGAAAGCTCTTGCTGCCCATGAAGTCCCCAGGCTGACAAACCAACTGCACCATAAACCCAAAGTTTCCAGGCTTCCTTTCCTGGAAGTAAAGGTTGTAGTTTCTGTTTTCAGCCGTGCCTCCCAACTGACAGCCCGACTCCCAGAATTGCATACAAACAAAGATTCCTCCCACACCAAAGTTGACAGCACAGAAAGTTCTTGCTTCTCATGGAGTCCCCAGGCTGCTCCACCAACTGCCCCACAAAGCCAAGGCTTCCAGGCTTTCTTTCCTGGGGATAACGCCTGCTGTTTCCTGTTTTCAGCCATGTCTCACCACTGCCAGCTCGAATCCCAAAATGGCATATGGACGAAGATTCCTCGAAGACCAAAGCTGCCAGCAAAGAAAACTAGTACTGCCCGTAGAGTGCCAAGCCTGACCCACCAACTGCACCACAAAATGAAAGCTTCCAGGCTTTCTTTGCTGGGGATAACGGCTGCTGTTTCCTGTTTTCAATCTTGCCTCCCAGCTGACAGCCCAAATCCCAAAATTGCATACAGACGAAGATTCCTCCAACAGCAAAGAGACCATGACAGAAAGTTCTTGCTGCTCATGGAGTGCCCAGCCTGGTCAACCAATTGGACCACAAAACCAAAGCTTGCAGGCTTTCTTTCCAGAGGATAAGGGTTGCTGTTTCCTGGTTTCAACCTTGCCTCCCAAATGCCAGCCCTACATCCAAAATTGCATGCGGATGAAGATTCCTCCCACAACAAAGGTGCCAGCACAGAAAGCTCTTGCTGCCCATGGAGTCCCCAGGGAGACACACGAACTGCAGCACCAGGCCAAAGTTTCCAGGTGTTCTTTCCTGGGGAGAAGGGCTGTTGTTTCCTCTTTTAAGACCGACCTCCCAACTGACAGCCCGACTCCCAAAATTACATACAAACAAAGATTCCTTCCACACCAAAGGCAACAGAACAGAAAGCTCTTGCTGCCCACACAGTGCCCACCCTGACCCACCAAGTACACCACAAAACCAAAGATTCCAGGCTTTCTTTCCTGCCGAGAAGACCTGTTGTTTCACGTTTTCAGTCCTGCCTCCCAACTGTCAAACTGACTCCCATAATTGCATACAGCTGAAGATTCCTCCCACAACAGAGGTGCCAGCACAGAAAACTCTTGCTGCCTAAGGAGTCTCCAGTCTGAGCCACCAAATGCACAACAAAACCACACTTTCCAGGCTTCCTTTTTTGGGGAGACGTGCTTTTGTGTCCTGTTTTCAGACCTGCCTCCCAACGGACAGTCTGACTCCCAAAATTGCATACGCACGATGATTTCTCTCCAACCAAAGGTGCCAGCACAGAAAGTTCTTGCTGCCCATGGAGTCCCCAGGCTGACAAACCAACTGCACCATAAACCGAAAGCTTCCAGGCTTCCTTTCCTGGAAGTAAAGGTTGTAGTTTCTGTTTTCAGCCGTGCCTCCCAACTGACAGCCCGACTCCCAGAATTGCATACAAAGATTCCTCCCACTCCAAAGTTGTCAGCACAGAAAGCTCTTGCTTCTCATGGAGTCTGAGAAACCAACTGAGCCAAAAAACCAGATTTTCCAGGCTTTCTTTCCTGGTGATTGCGCCTGCTCTTTCCTGTTTTCAACCCTGTCTCACGACTGCCAGCTCGAATCCCAAAATGGCATACGGACAAAGATTCCTTGAAGACCAAAGGTGCCAGCAAAAAAGCTGACCCGTAGAGTGCCCAGCCTGACCCACCAACTGCACCACAAAGTCAAAGCTTCCAGGCTTTCTTTCCTGGCAATAAGGGTTGTCATTTCTGGGTTTCAGGCCTGCCTCCCAGCTTGCAGACTGACTCCCAAAATTGCATAGAAAGATTGATCTCAAGGCAAAGATGGCAACAAAGAAAGTTCTTGCTGCCAATAGAGTGCCCAGAATGACACATCAGCTGCACAACAAAACGAAAGCTTCTAGGATTTCTTTCCTGCAGATAAGGACAGTCATTTCCTGTTTTCAGCCCTGCCTCCGAATTGCCAGCCCAACTCCTAAAATTGCATACAAACAAAGATTGCTCCCACACCAAAGGTGACAGCCCCACTCCCTACCAGTGCCGAATGCGCCGAATGCGTCGATCCACCGCCTAGCCTCTCACTGCCCCCGACAGTCCCGGTTCTCTACTCCGGTCGGGCTGCCTCCTTTCTGCGTCCTATTCCTCCTCTGCCTTCCTCTCCCTCCCCTGTCCTCCTCAGATAGTTTCGCCCCAGCACTGTTCCCCTCAACCTACTGCAGATGTGTTAGTTCCAGTACATCTAGTTCGGCTTCGACAGCCTGTTCACTGCTCCTCTGAGCAAGAGGAGAAGGAGGAGGTACACAGCAGTGTTCACTCACGGAGACTGCATCTCCATGAAGTCCAAAGAATCTTGGATATGCCATTCCACGTCCGAGCTTTCTCTGGGGACAGTGCTTCTCCCACGCACTGCCTCACCATAGCGCTAGTGCCACAGCCCCGGACAAAACTCCAAGTGGTCTTTGTCACCAGCAGAAGTGCTCCTGCTGCCAGCAGGGATGCTTCCCTTGACAGGCCAGGAGGGGTTGAAACGGGCTACCGAGCCCGGAGGGATGTTCTGCCTCTCGTGCCCCTCCACCGTTCTCAAAAACGCTTGCCCGGGAGAACTATTCAGCAGGAGTCTCCCCGGGCCAGCAAAACAGAGATGAGAGGGAAGAGATGATGGCGACGAGAAAAGTTCATGGTCTGTCAATCTTGAGCTCCCCGATACTCATCCGCTGCCCTGCCAACCAGTCTGGTCCCGCCGCCTCCGCGGTGCTGAGTCCCGACCGCCGCCCAGCCGCCCCGCTGCCGCCGCTCTCGCCTGCCCTCCGCATCATGTCGGCAGCAGACGAGAGCACGAGAGGCAACGACACCGGGCACAGTGCCGGGGCGGAGCTACTGGAGGAGGGCAGGGGAGGGAGAAGAAGGCAGAGGAGGGAGAGGAGGCTGAAAGGAGGCGGCCCGAGCCGAGCAGAGAGCCGGGGTTGTCGGGGGCAGCGAGAGGCCGGGCGGTGGATTGGCGAATACGGCGCTGGTGGGGAGAGGGACTGGCGACACTGGCCGCGGTTCTGCTTGATGCACATGGCTGGCCACCGGGGGCCGTGGGGGCCGCGGCAGGGGTGGTCGTGCAGGTCCTTCGATGCTGACGTTCTTCCTGGCAGGTTCTTCACAGAGCTCAGTCTCCGAACTCTCCTCCCGTCCCTTCCTCCCTCTGCTCCCTAAAGCATTCCCTCGGAATACTCACCGCTCTTATTTTTGTCGAGTCGTTCCTCTTTCCTTGCTTTACTCTCTGTCCTTCAGAGAACTCCTGCAACCCGCATTTCCCGTTCCCTACTTTCTTTTCTCTCTTGCTTTACTTAGTCCCGCAGCTTTCCGTTCTGCAGTGACGTCACCAATCCACCTCTTTCCCGCACTCCTCTCTCCAGCAAATTCTAATGGACACTTCCACTACTGCACCCCGTGACATTCTCTTAAAATTCTTCTCCGTGTGGTCCTGACTCTTTCTGTGCCCTTTGTCCTGGGAAGCAACATCCAGTGCAAAAGGCAATTCTGATGGTTTTTCCTCTTTATCTCCCCGCCAGTGTCTGCAGGCAGAGCCCACGTGCAGCAGGACAACGTTGGTAGAGAAAACGGAGGTCGGTGAAATCACCATCAAGTACTAAAACGCCAAAACACGACTCGGCAATGTTATCCCTTTCTACCGGCAGCTCCCGGGCCACAGCCCCGAACTCCTCGCACGCGCTGCTAAAGGGTCCCAAGAGCTACCGGCGCCAGCGAGGCGGCTCTCGTGGTAGGGAGATGGTCGTTGGAGCTTCCTCTGGTTCTCCGGGCCCCGTGCTGGGGACGAGGCGCTTTGTTCCTGCGCCCTGGCAGAAATGGATTCATTGACACTGTCGTCTTTGGAGCTTCCGGGGGATTTTCTTAGAAATACAAAACTTGGTTTATTGATTCTTGAACGGAGCACAGCTCCCCTATGAAAAAAGGGCGATTAACTACTACACAGAGCATGGACTGCACAAATTCTCTGAAGGACAGAGAGTAAAGCAAAGAAAAACGAACGACTCGACAATGAAAAGACCGGTGAGTGTTCCGAGGGAATGCTTTAGGGAGCAGACGGAGGGACGGACGGGAGGATAGTTCGGAGACTGAGTTCTCTGAAGAACCTGCCAGGCAGGACGGTAGGTTTGAGGGACCTGCACGGTCACCCCAGCCGCGGTCCCCACGGTCCCCGGCCGCCAGCCGTGTGCACCGAGCAGAACCGCGGTCAGCGTCACCAGCCCCACTCCCCACCAGCACTGAATTCGCCGATCCGCCTCCCAGCCTCTCGCTGCCCCCGGCAGCCCCGGTTCTCTGCTCCGGTCGGGCCGCCTCCTCTTCGCCTCCTCTCCCTCTTCTGCCTTCTTCTCCCTCCCCTGCGCTCATCTGCCAACTCCGCCCCGGCACTGTGCCCGGCGCCTCTCGTGCTCTCGTCGGGTGCGGGCTGGATGCGGAGGGCAGGCGACAGCGGCGGCAGCGGGGCGGTCGAGGGCACGAGAGGCAGAACATCCCTCCGGGCTCGGCAGCCCGCTTCAATCTCTCCTGGCCTGTCCCGGGAAACATCCCTGCTGGTAGCAGGAGCACTTCTGCTGGCGACAAAGAGCACTTGGGCTTTTGTCAGGGGCTGTGGCACCAGCGCTCCGGCGAGGCAGTGCATGGGAGAAGCACCTTCCCCAGAGAAAGTTCGGACGTGGCACCTGCTTTAGATTACATGAGGATGCAGCCTCCCTGAGGAGAGCTCTGCTGTGTCCCTCTTCCTGCTCCTCTTGCTCAGAGGACCGGGGAACTGGCTGTCACACCTAAACTGGATGTGTTGGAGCACGCCCATCTGCAGCAGCTTGAGGGGCACTCAGAGGCACAGGTAAAAGGTTCATTCTCTTTCCCATCGCTGTCAGCTCCATAGAAGGACATGAAGGACAAGCAGGGAAGCGTGTGATCTATTAGAGTTTGCTGGAGAGAGGAGTGCGGGAAAGAGGTGGATTGGTGGAGTCACTGAAGAACGGAAAGCTACGGGACTAAGCAAAGCAAGAGAGAAAAGAAAGTAGGAAAGGGGAAATACGGACTGCAGGAGTTCTCTGAAGGACAGAGAGTAAAGCAAGGGAAAAAGAACGGCTCGACAAAAATAAGAGCAGTGAGTGTTCCGAGGGAATGCTTTAGGGAGCTGAGGGAGGGACGGGCGGGAGGATAGTTCGGAGACTGAGCTCTCTGAAGAACCTGCCAGGCAGGACGGTAGGTTCGAGGGACCTGCACGACCACCCCAGCCGCGGTCCCCATGGTCCCCTGCTGCCAGCCGTGAGCCCCGAGCAGAACCGCGGCCAGTGTCGCCAGTCCCTCTCCCCACCAGCGCCGAATTTGCCGATCCGCCGCCCAGCCTCTCGCTGCCCCCGACAGCCCCGGTTCTCTGCTCCGGCCGGGCCGCCTCCTCTCCGCCTCCTCTCCCTCCTCTGCCTTCCTCTCCCTCCCCTGCCCTCCTCAGACAGTTTCGCCCTGGCACTGTTCCCCTCATCCTACTGCAGATGTGTTAGTTCCAGCACATCTAGTGAGGGACGGACGGGAGGATAGTTAGGGGGCATAATTCGGTGAAAAAAGTGCCAGGAAGGATGGTAAATAGGAAGGACCTGGGCGGTCGCCTCATCCACTGCCCCCACCCCCACTGTCCCCGGTCACCAGCGCAGTGCATCGAGCAGAACAGTGGTGAGCGCCACCAGTCCCGCTCCGCTGCCGATCCGCCGCCCAGCATCTCGCTTCTCTGCCAGCCCTGCTCTGGGCGGGCCTCCTCCTTTCCTCCTCCTCTCCCTCCTCTGCCTTCGTCTCCCTCCCTCCCTTCACTGCGGAGGAGGCGGGGTCGGGTTTGCTTGCAGGGTTAGGGTTAGGGTTAGAGTTAGTGTTAGGGTTAGGGCTGGTTTGCAGGGGTGCGGATTGCTATCTGGCAGCCCAAGACTGAAAGGCCATTAGCTCCTGTCACCACCACCATCTCTTCCTTCACATCCCTCATCTGTTGGCACGTGGAGACTCCTGAATTGTGCTCCAGGGCACGCACTTATGAGAATTGTCTGGGGCATGAGAGGGAGATCATGCCTCCGGGCTCAGCGCCCCTGGTTCAGCCTCTCCTGGCCTGTCCCGGGGAGCATCCCTGCTGACAGTAAGTACGAGATTTGCTTCTCACCCAGCCCACACAGGTTCTTTAGCCTTTCCTGGAGAGACACAGAAGGACTAAACAGGGTGTCTCTGTTTGCATTGCACAGACAAGTCCTGAGCACACACCGGGTGTTGGTGTGGGGAGATGACTCTGAGAAAGTACAAATGCTATCAGCCTCCTGGGGGGGCCTTGAAGTTGTGTGGGACAAAGTGTGTCTTGGTGTCACTTTGCATTTATGGTACTAAAGCTTGGCAAAGCCCCTGGATGTAGCTCTGGGATGTGCTTCTGTGGACAGAACTCCCCGTTTTCATCCCTCAGGCCGTGGGGCATCTCAGATAGTGGCAGATCAGGTGGCACCCCACGAGGGCTGATGTGCATCCAGGCTCTGGGCATGGTAACAGAAGCCCCAGGAGATACTGCCCCTGCTGCCATGAACAGACTCTATGTGCAAGCGAAGGACTCTTGTGTCTTAAAACCCTCTTGTGACCAAGCAGTGAGCCTCCGCCAGGGCACCACTGGCTCTTGGCCAACTGGCCATCCACCAGGACCCCAGAGGCCATTTTCCAGCACTACTATGCAGCATGTCATTCCCAGTCTATCCGTACATCCGGGGTTACCCCATCCCAGGGACAGAATCTGGCACGTTCCCTTGTTGAATTTCCTCTGGTTGATGATTGCCCAAACCTCTGATTTGAGGTCTCTCTGCAGGGCCTCCCTCTTCCATGAGGCTCTACAGTGTCACAATGGCCCCTTGATTCCATGGCAATCTGCAGTGTTCAGTGTTCCATCTGTTACAGGAGGCCCCATGTTGTCACAGTGGCACTGAAATGAGAGAGGATCTGCTTTCTAAACAACTTAGTAAATAAGAAGTTTTTTCTTAGATAAAAATCCTAATCGACAAAGGGATTTGCTTTCTTGGCATGGTAGCGTTCTTTTCTTTTTAGACCACAATTAGTTTTAAGAGAGAATGCAGATGACACATGAAAACTAATAGAGAGTGTATCGTATGCCCATCTTCAAGAAATTAGCTTGCATGCCTCAGAAAACTTGTTTAATAAGAGATTGTTCTGTTAAGAAGAAAGTCAATTATGCATTGTTTAAACAAATGGGAAGTTCTAAGACATGTCTTAGCTGGTCCTAGAACATTTAGTTTAGGAGTTAGAGGTCAGATAGATCAATCAGAGATGCTACGAGGTCTGCTAAGCGAGAAGACCACTCTGCGAAAATGACTGCCCCTCCCAGAAGAAATGGACGCTAGATGGCAGTCTTGCTCCACGCTATTTGACCCCAAAATCGTAAGTATGGACTGTTTGTGAAGGTGGGGGGTGTCTTTCAAGTATCACTGTATTTATATTCCGAAATTTATACTGATTCTTTGATTCATGCATGGCAGAGTACCCCCATGAAGCCCCAGCTGGCATATTAAGGAAATGTTCGATCCAATGGTTTCTGGTCATTGGGTTTAATTCTTTTGTTTTATCCCTTTGATTCCATGAAGTTCCAAAGATATCCCAGGATTTGCTTAATTCCATGAGGTCCCGCACGTCCCAATGACGTCCCTTAATTCCCTGGTTTTCTGTAGTTTCCCAGGGAACATTTGCTTCCATGATCCAGGGCAGTGTCACAACGGCCACTTGATTCCGTGAGTTCCCCAGTGTCCCAGCAGTCCTTTGGTTCCATGAGACCCTGCAATGTTGCAGTGGGTTGACCTTGTCTGGATGCCAGGTGCCCACCAAGTTGCTCTATTGCTGCCCTTCCCAGCCAGACAAGAGAGACAGAAAAAGATGGAAAATAACTTCTTACCTTGTGATCAGGCACTTTACGAAAGCAAAAGCCAAAGTTTGTGCATGCATAAGTGAAGAGGAAAATAAAGAGATTTCTTCTCTACTTCCCGTCAGCAGCCATGCCTGGCCACTTCATGGGAAGGAGGGCTTCACCACACAGAGAGGCCGCTCAGAAGGCAAGTATTGTAAAAAAATGGATTTCCCCCCTTTCCTGTTCCTTTCCTGAGCTTTTGTAGCTGAGCTGACGCCATATATTCTGTAATATCCCTTTGGTCTATTTGGCTCAACTGGCATGTCTGTATCCCCTCCCATGATCTTGCCCCCGATTCAAGGGAGGAAGCTGACAATGCGGATGCTGTGCCAGCCCTGCTCAGACAGACCCAACACACGTGGGATTCCGAAATGTCTCAGGGTTCGTTTGGTTCCACGATGCCCCCAGTGTCACCGTGACACAGTTGTCAGATCTGGTAGTAGAAAAATGAAAAATTCAGAAGAAATCATGTTAAAGTCATGCTAAGCCTGTCTTCTACAGTCCAGAATCTACATTTGCGTGACTGCAGATACTTGGGATGAGGGTAGATGCTCAGAGGAATTCATGGGTTTGATCTAGGAAACCTGTCCCAAAGTTTTCACTGCCTTTTCCTCCTTGGACACTTCCTGATGCCCAGAGGAAGCTCATGTCCAACAGCAGTTCCATCCCCCACTTCCTCCTCCTGGCATGCGAGGGCTGCAGTTTTTGCACTTCTGCTTCTTCCTGGGCATCTCCCTGGCTGCCCTCCTGGGCAATGGTCTCATCCTCAGTGCCGTAGCCTGCCACCACCACCTGCACACCCCCAGGGACTTCTTCCTGCTCCACCTCTCCCTCACGCACCTGGACTGCTTCTGCACCACTGTCCCCAAAGCCATGGCCAATTCCCTCTGGAACACCGGGGTATCTCCTACTCAGGATGAGCTGCACAGGTGTTTTTTGTTTTTCTTTTTGATCGCAGTGGAGGTAACCCTTCTCGCCATCATGTCCTACAACCGCTACGTGGCCACCTGCAAAGCCCTGCACTACAGGACCCTCCTGGGCAGCAGAGCTTGTGCCCACGTGGCAGCAGCTGCCTGGGCCACTGGGAAGCAGGTCTGGCCCTGGGGCTGCAGGAACTGCCGCCTGAGCTGATGATCTCCTGAGCAGTCCAGACATGCAGTCGCTGTCCCTGTCCTCTATTTCCTCCCTTTCTTGTTGCACGACCAGAAACGACTGTGCTGCTCTGCTGGGCTGGGGCAGGGCAGGGAGATGGGGGGACCGGGGAGGGGCTGGACTGGGCAGTTCCAGGGAGTAGAAAACCCCAATGTTCATCTGAAGTGGAGGAGTGGGCAGGGTGGGAGCACTACAGGGCACAGGTGGCTCCAGGTTCTGGGAGTGGCAGCAGGAGTCCAGGGAGACACTGCCCCTGCTGCAATGAACTGCCTGTGTGTGTGCGAGGGAAGGACTCGTGTCTCTGAACACTCCAGTGGGTGTGAGCAGTGCATCAGTCCAGCTCAGGGGTGGACACCTCTCAGAGCCCTGACACATTTCTGGCTGTGACTCCAGGAAAACCCCACTGTGCCAGGGAGTTATCAGATCCTTTGCTGTCACCTTCCTGGTGTCCTGTGTAATGATGAAACTAGAAAAGGTGATCATCTTACCCTGTTAATTTTCTAAGAGGAGAAATGTCACTGCTGGAAAGAAGGGTCACTGAAGAGGTGAGAAGAGGGAACATCATTGTTTCCTTCAGCCTGTTCCACAGCAGGTTCCCCTGGAGCCCCAGGGACACCTGCGGGGAACCCAGAGGGGCAGAGAAAGGGCTGCCTTTGGCTCTTGCTGTGCTGCTCAGCTGGGCCGGGCTCCTGGCACACAGGGAGCTCCTGGCAAGCAGGCAGCACTGCAGAGAGACAGCTCTGCCCAGGAGCAGCTCCTCTGCACAGCCCAGCAGGGCCAAGGGCACTGCCTGGAGCCACGAGAGAAGCGAGGCAGAGGGAGGTTAAAGGCAGCAGAAAGATGGGAGGTGTTCAGCTGAGACTTCCCTTGGGGACACAACTTCACACTCCTCTGCAGAGTGAGTCTACAGGTGCAGGGCAATGTCGCTTGTGTTCCTGGAGGAATCTCCTAAAGCTGCCACATCCCACAACCTTGCGCATCTGTCAGGACTCTCCCAGTGTCTCTGTTGCACAGGAGGAGGATGTTCTCCAGGGCAGGCCTTCCCTGCAGCACCGTCAGAGGGACAGCACTGGTGGGCTCCTTCTGCCAGGGATGGCTGCGGAGTGGGAAGGTGGGGGTGCAGCCAGGAGTGCCCGGGACTGTCCTGCAGAGCAGGGTCCCTGTGCTCCGGGGTTCTTCGTGTCAGGGCAGGGACCCCACTGCCTGCTGGGGTCAGGTCTCATCCTGCCTGGGTAATTGCTGTGCTGGTTTAAAAGTTAACCAGCAGGGGAAAATGAACTCAAAAGAGAGACCACAAGTCAGAATAACAATTTATTAAAACAACACAACAAGTATGATTATACAGACAAACAACCGAATTCAATCCATGAAAACCCAAATGTACAACCCAGCACCCTGGGATATGAACAAGCAGGGTTCCCCGGGCCCCCCCTGAGTCCAAAGTAAAGGGGGGAGCGGAAAAAAAACCTGCTGGTAGGAGAGCTATTGCAGTCCAGTTGAGGGTGGTGATCTCAGTCTGGTTGAGAGCGGTGAGCTGTAGTCAGGTTGAGAGCGGTGAGCTGCAGTCTTCCTCTGGATCCCATGAGTGGAGAGAGTGGCAAGGTTCTGAAACTCCAGGTTTATATATTCTCCAGCTCAGGCAGCAATGCTTAGCCCCTCCCCCAGAGTGGGGAATTCCATAAAAGGATGTTCAGTCCTTCCCTCAGAGTGGGGAATTCCATAAAAGAGTGTGAGGGTGCTCAATCAGGGAATTCCACAAAAGGGCATGAGGACAGGAGCATGGGGGGGGGGCACCTCGCAGGCCTCTACTGACAACAGTTTCTGGGAAATGGCATGGAGGGCTATAGAATACACAGTTTTGGGCTACACCCATCCAATGATGAATCGGTCCCAGCTGTTCTAACTAGGACAGTTGCCCACACCTCTGCAGGGAGAAGCTGTTGGTGGGTGGCGAGAACCCCAGCAGGAGCCAGGCAGGGTCTTCCTGCCATTGGATGAGTGCTGTGGGAGGTCAGGGCTGCTCTCAGATCCAGATCACACCAGCACATTTCCAAGAGCCCTGTCAAATGGGAAGGACAAAGCACAATTATTAGGAAGTGAAGGAGCTTTTCTGAGTCAGTGTTTTCAGTTTCCTACTCCTGAGGAATCTGGAGGTTGAGAAATGGAAAAGGAGCTCTCATGTTGGACAAGTCACTGAGACTCCTGAGCTGTAACTTGCAATGCACAGTGCTTCTGCAAGCAACTTCCTAAAGTGCTTTTGGCCTCTGCTCTGCTTTTGACAGAAGTAGCATCACTTCTGCTGGACCCATCTGTTTTTTCTTTATCTGCCCTTTTCCACCTGCAAAAAGAAAAGTCGCCCAGTCAATGCCCTCCAAACAGGCAGGTTTCTCTCAGGCCAAAGTGGGTGCACAGACATTCGGATGGAGTGCTGACAGGGAAGTCATGAATGGATTTCCGATGTTGAGTCTACTGTTTTGAAATCAGAAAATTTGGTGTTGAAACCATCGTTAGCCTTTGAGAGGGAAACAGGAGAAAAATCGGATAAACTTGTTGCTAAAAATGAGCTGTTTCAAACTGAGGTTGACCACCTTCAAAGTCTTGTTAAAATTTGGATGATTATGAAACAGTCAGTTCACCGATTACCCCCATCAATACTAGACAATGCCCGCAGTATAAAGGCATAAAGCCCTCCCAGCTCCTCCAGGAGCCCTCAAATCCCATCCCAGTCCCACAGGACACTCCCAACTTCCCCTCAAACCCTCCGAGGCCCCCAGACTGCCTCCCAGACCCACAAAAGCCCACCAGATGCCCCCAAACCCCTCCCAGTTACCTCCAGCCTTCCCAGGACCCCTCAAACCCTCTCCTAGTTGCCCCCATTCCCCTCGAGGACGCCCCCAAACTCTCTCCCAGTCCCTTTCCAGACCCTCGACGATTCCCCAAAACCCCTCCCAGTCGCCCCAATCTCCCCAACCTCCCTCCCAAACCCCCAAGCTCCCCCAAACCCCTTCCCACTTACCTCCACGACCCCCAACCCCTTCTCAGCCTCCCCATTCCTTCCCAAACCCCCTCCCAGTTGCCGGCCCGTCCCCCAGGCTCGGGTGAGGAGGTGCCCCAGGCTGACGGGCCCACCCTGGCAGGGGGCGATTCCAGCAGCACATCGGGAGCCACCCCCTGCCCTGAAAGCTCCCGCCTGCCCTGGAGCCACCTCAGCTGCCCCTGTAGGGGAGAAATCCAGCCCGGAGTAGAGCAGGGGGCGGGGCCGGGTTGGGAGCCCCCTGGGGGCTGCCGGGAGCTGGGCGGTGGTGGCGAGGGAGGGGAGGATCGCAGTTGAACCCGATTGGTCCCGATCAATCCCAGCCCCAGGGTCCCCCGCGCCGTGATGTTTTTCACGTGCGGCCCCAACGAGGCCATGGTGGTGTTTTGTAGTTCGGGAGGTCTGGGGCCTCCTGGTGACCTCTCTAAATCCCCCTCAAGACTCCTGGGGACCCTCCGAAAGCCCCCCTCCTGGGGACCACCCCTCCGTCTTTCCTCCTCCCCCCCCAAATCTCCTGTGGGTCCCCTTAACCCTTGAAAATCTCCTGGGACCACCTCAGACCCCCAAACTCCCTCCTGGGGACCGCCAAACCCTATTCAGGACTCCTGGGCCCCTCCTGACCCCCTCCTTGAATCTTTTGGGTCTCTCCAGCCATTTACCATGGATTCCTCTGTCTATTTCCCCCCCCCCCCCCCAGACTGCTGGGGGGTCAATCCCCCCAAGAAACTACTGGGAACCTCCCAGTGTCCCACCCCGAGATTCCTGGATCCCTCCCCCCCCAACCCCCTGTGGGTGCCCCCATCCTTTCCCCCCCTCAAAAATACTCTTGGGGGTCCCCCAATATCCCCCCCAGCCCCCATCCTACCGGGGATGGATTTGGGGGGATCTCCTTCCCCTTCCCTCTGGCCCGAAGGCAAATGCTCTCCCTGTCCTTCTTCCTTTGCCCCCAGGCAGAAAAGAGAAGAGAAACAGCCAGTTGGCCCTGGCAGGTGTGGGTGTGTGCAGGCTGTGGTTGAGTGGTTGAGAAGGGGGAGGAGAGGGCTGGTGTTTGGGCAGAGTCCAGCAGGTGATGTCTTTCGTGTCTGGCAAAGTAAGGCAAGGCAAAGAGGAGCTTCTGTGCTGATGCTCATCTGATGTTCCTCCATGGGGGACAAACAATCCTTATGAGGTGGAGAGATAGACCAGTGCTGGGAACAGTGATTGCAAGGGACTGGTCTGTGATGAGTGCACTGGGGCCCCTTGAGCAGGGGGCCCAGAAAACAGGGTCACAGACCAGACTATTTGGTCACTGTTGGTCCTTCAAGAGTATTCATGAAGGCCTGGCTTTGGAAGGGACAGGGCTCTGTGCCCCCATCCTGTACAGTCACCAACTTCAGCTCTTCAGTGGTGCTTTATGCAGCAGGAAACTTCCTGGAGGTTGTTCTTGGCAGCAACTTTGAGAGAACACTTGAGCCTTCAGGCACTGCCCTGAGGAGATCCCCTTTCCTTTTGCAGCTCGGTTCTGTCCCAGCAGTGCCCATGGCCTGTCCCTGCCTGCATTACAGGAGTGACACACAGCAGAACTGGGACCAAGCTGGCAGAGCACTCAGGCTTTACACCAGCAATCAGAGGTGGATCAGCCACCGCAGCTGCCCCTGCAGGGGAGAAATCCAGCCCGGAGCAGAGCAGGGGGCGGGGCCAGGCTGGGAGCTCAATGGACGAGGGCACTGGGAGAGCAGGGGAGAGACACTGGGATGGGCTGAGGGGGCACTGGGAGAGAGGGGAGACACTGGGATGGGCTGAGGGGGCACTGGGAGAGAGAGGGGAAAGGTTTTTACCCCTTTCCTGGGCACTGGAACACCCTCTGCACCCCCGTTCCCGGCCATGACGGCTCTCCTTCCCCCCCAAGCCATGAACAGCTTTTGGGGTTCCCTCGTGGGTCGCAGCCAATAGAACGGCTCTGCTGGAATGACGTCATTGGCAAATTCTGCTCGGCCCCTCTCCTGGCGCCGGTGAGTCATCCAATAGAACGTTGATACTTCCGCAGGGGCTGCCGGGAGTGGGGCTGTGGTGGCGGAGGGGGAGAAGGATCGCGATTGAACCCGATCGGTCCCGATCGATCCCGGCCCCAGGGTCCCCCCCGCCGTGATGTTTTTCACGTGCGGCCCCAACGAGGCCGTGGTGGTGTTGGGTGAGTTCAGGAGGTCTGGGACCTCCTGGTGACCCCTCCAGAGAGCTCTTGCTTTGCACGTAGTGCCGAGAGTGCCGCAGCAATGGCAGGGGAGAGATGGACGGTCAGGCCTTTTATCATGGCTGGAAGGGCAGTCGTTAGTGGGCCGGAAACCCATTCTTAAATCGGCTGTCTGAAGACCAAAATGAATATGGAAGAAGATTCCTCCCAGACCAAAGGGGCCCGCCCAGAATGCTCTTGCTGTGCATGTAGTGCCGAGAGTGCCGCACCAACGGCAGGTAAGAGACAGAGCGTCAGGCCTTTTTTCTTGGCAAGAGCTTTCTGGGCGGGCCCCTTTGGTCTGGGAGGAATCTTTGTCTGTATTCACTTTTGGCCCTCAGACGGCTGATTTAGGAATGGGGCTCCTGCCCTTCTAATGGCAGAGGGGTACAGACAGAATGCTCACAGATCAATATGACCGGTAAAAATGTCCCCTTTATTAGAGGAAAGACAGCTTATATACTGCTTGTGACACACAGACATGTGATTCTTTCCCAGGTTACATTGAATACATAAGGAAAGTATACTCTGTTGTACAGTACTAATTGGACCACAGCAGGTGTCCATAAAACTTGTTTACCTGCTAAAAGAACTCCTCCTTCACCTTGGCACAAGACCTGCAGCCATATTAGTGGCATAGTATTTTTTGCTGTCTGCACCCAGCCACGCCAAGACAAAGGTTGCAAAAATGCAATAGAAATTGTTCACACAATTTCTGTCCTCCGACACCCTTCCAGGCAGGAAAAAAGGCCTGACCCTCCGTCTCTCCCCTGCCGTTGGTGCGGCGCTCTCGGCACTACGTGCACAGCAAGAGCTTTCAGGGCAGGCACCTTTGGTCTGGGAGGAATCTTCGTCCGTATTCACTTTTGGGCCTCGGACAGCCGATTTAGGAACGGGGCTACTGCCCACCAACGACTGCCCTTCAAACCAGGAAAAAAGCCCTGACCGTCTCTCTGCTGCAGTCAGTGCAGCACTCTGGGCACTACGTGCACAGCAAGAGCTTTCAGGGCGGGTCCCTTTGGTCTGGGAGGAATCGTTGTCCGTATTCATTTTTCAGCCTCAGATGGCCGATTTAGGAACGGGGCTCCTGTCCACCAATGACTGCCCTTCCAGCCAGGAAAAGAGGCCTGACCCTCCATCTCTCCCCTGCCGTTGGTGCAACACTCTTGGCACTACATAGGTACCACTCGTTGTGGTACTTACTTGGTACGTAAGTACCACTTGTTGTGGTACTTAACAATATTTGTCAGTTTAAAAGATTTTTATGTCAGGTGTCCTTTCCCTGAATAGCATTCCAGAAGTCACAGTTTGTGTAAATAGGCACTGACTAATCATGTACCCATAAAAAAATTTGAAATTCAGAACTTAGTTTTTAGGGAAAACCATACGGAAAAAACCTACTTTTGTCATTTATTCTGATAACAAAATCTTTTCCTATAATCAAAAAATGACTGACAAAATATATAATATGATGCCTTAAAAGGGAGTTGTCTTTTCCATTTTGTCTTTTCTATTTTATTCATTGAATTTTTTCTAAAGTCGAATTTTTTGTCTTTTGAATCTCTCATTGGCTTATTTCTGCCCAGGCTGTGGCTTAAACATTTAAAAAAGCTACTGTATTTTAATACCATGTTTCATTTTGTACCAGTTGGTTCCACCTTGACAAAGCGTGTTCTTCTACGATTCAAAATTCTGCTGTAGTGCAAAAACCAAAAGCTTATTATCATAACAGTCATATAGTAATTATATTGTTTATAAGAAACCCAAAACCTACAGATACAGAAAACCTACTTGTAGCAGAAAAAGGGGTTAATATGTCAGGGGAAAAACAGGTTTGAGGGATTCTGGAATGTGAATAAACCAAACACCGTTGCTAGTTGGCAAAAAATAGCTATTTATTAGAAAAGGTGGCAAACAGGGAAAAAGGGGAATAAAAGTAGGCGCCTGAGGGAAAAGAATTAGGGCGTAGGAAAAAGTGCACAAAAAGACCCTAGAAAGAAGGCTCGATACCCCATACTCACCCAGGTGTCACCTATAAGATAATCTTACCCATCCTAACCAGTAATGAAGTCTCTCTGTGGCAGCTGCGTGTTCCGGAGGGGTGGCAGGCTCCCACTTCAAGCAGAGGTCCCCGCTAAAAGCAACTTGGTCCATCGTGAAGAGCCAACAACCCATCACAAGACACGAGTCTGCCTT
>NW_020884971.1:1709585-1726866 GCF_003945725.1 Corapipo altera | reverse complement strand
AAGGCAGACTCGTGTCTTGTGATGGGTTGTTGGCTCTTCACGATGGATCAAGATGCTTTTAGCGGGGACCTCTGCTTGAAGTGGGAGCCTGCCACCCCTCTGGAACACGCAGCTGCCACAGAGAGACTTCATTACTGGTTAGGATGGGTAAGATTATCTTATAGGTGACACCTGGGTGAGTATGAGGTGTCGAGCCTCTTTCCTAGGGTCTTTTGTGCACTTTTTCCTCCGCCCTAATTCTTTTCCCTCAGGCACCTGTTTTTTCCCCTTTTTTCCCTGTTTGCCACCTTTTTTCTAATAAATAGTTATTTTTTGCCAACTAGCAACGGTGTTTGGTTTATTCACGTTCCAGAATCCCTCGAACCTGTTTTTCCCCTGGTTTTTCCACCTTTCCCTGTTACAGGAGGGGGAAGGGATGGGTCAAACCTTATGGTGGTGAGGTGATGTTGTATCTCTCATGGCAGGCCCCAGGGACCCATATAGGAGAGCCCCAGAGTAGCTGTAAGTCACAAACAGCCCAGGAAAACTATGACACACCACACCTCCTGCAGCCCCTCACCCAGCCTCAGATTGGCAAGGACGGTGAGAACACTGACCCTCACCCTGGCCTGGAACTCCAGGGTGGCTGCTGGGTCAGAAACTCCACCTGGAGGGCTTGGCCACAGGAACCAGAGCAAATAAAACCAAGGACGTGTTTGCCTCATGTCGCAGCCCTGCCATCTGGATGTGTGAGAGCTGGTCTTCTACAAGGCTTTGGTGGTAGCTATATGATCTGTCTCTCCCTCTTTCTCCTTCTCTCTTTTTGCTCCCTCTGCTTCTCTTTCTCTGCTCCTTTCCTGATGCTTAGGGTGTCTTAGAACTGGAGGGATTGAATCTTGATTTAAGTGTTGTGGAATTGGTTGGATTTTGCCTTAAGTGTTGTGCATTAACAGTATATGTTAAATGAGTATTGTAGTGGAACATTTTTGTCTAGTTTGTGTGGTGTCCTTTTGAACTTTGGCCAAGTCCTCTTATTTACTCCCCTAAATTAATAAAGAAATTCCTTGCGAACAAGCCTGTGGCTTATTCTCTTGATGCTATCTCGAGGTATTAAAGAATCCAATATCTATATATTAAAGTAAAACTCATAGCCAATCCTGTGAGCCAGCAGCTCCGGGGGCTGGAGTTATACTGAGAAACAGGTCTTATCTTTAATGAAAATTGCCAAAAGCATATTAAAAAATAACATGGCATGGCATAGGCAATACTGGCATATATCTTTTTTATTACTCTGGCTTGAGAGCAGGACAAGGGTGTTCATTGACTATGCAGATGTTTTGAATCTAAAAGACCTTTTTGGTACCACAGAAGGGAAGAAATGGTCCATCATTTTGCCTGACAAGAAATAGAGGATGACAGTGATTATCCTGCTTTGCCTGTTTTCTTGTTACTGGTTGTCTGTAGCTCATAAGCTCAGGTGAACTATTTTCTTTCTCTAGATTTTCATTAGATGAATTCAAAGCAGAGGAAGCAGGGATTAAAATGTGATCTTTTCAGACTAAGTCTCAACTCCTAGTTTTCTATAATTAAAGAGTTCAATTCAAGTCTAGGGCACTCCCAGATAATTAGACCTTTGGATTACAGATGTTTGTCAAAACCAGGCTCATATTTTCATTGTTGTCCTCGCTGAGTTGTACAAATTGTGGCTCATGTTTATTAGCGTTGTGTGAGGATTTCTCATTTGCTAAATTCATGTTATCTTACTCTTACCTTCTAAATTCATACCACCTTTGCCCATGAGCTGTTGACATGAGTGGCTTTTACATTTTAGGTTTTTATTTAACCCCATGTCAGATAATAAACCTAGTCTAAACTGGTTATTTAAACTCCTGTTCCCATTAAACCAATGTTTGGGTTTACCTTTGCCTAGTGTAGATACTTAGCTTTAGCAATCTAGAAGACAAGTGAGATGAATCCTGGGTGTGACCCTGTTATCATATCCACTAAAGAACTAATAATATACTCTGTGGCATAGAAGGACCGAGTCTTTAAATTAGGATACAACATTTGGGATTGCTAGTAAAATGCAGACATTTTTATTTATATGTAAGCATATAGTAGCTCTGCTGTCTTCTTTAATTGATGGAGATGTTCAAAAATTATGTATCACTCAATGCAATTTACAATTCTTTCCTCTTGTATTTTTAATTTGGCAGAGAATATAGAAACACCAGACTCCCAGATGAGTAAAGACAATTAACTATTAATCAAATCTCCAGTATATGCTAATTTGACACTAATTACTTTGTTATAATTCATTAATAAATATTTAATTTGGCCTTGAGCATGTACTGCTTGTTTGTTCCTGTAAAGACCGAGCATGAAACTTCGTTTCTCAGAAATCCTTCCCTGTGAGGTTGGAGAGGCCCTGCCCACAGAATCAGTGGCTGCCCCATCCCTGGGAATGTCCAAGTCCAGGTTGGACAAGGCTTGGAGCAACCTGGGCTAGTGGAAGGTGTCCCTGCCCATGGCAGGAGGTGGAACTGAGTGGTCTTCAGGGTCCCTTCCAACCCAAGCCATTCTGTGATTCTATAATATGATCCTAGATTTTGAATGTATCTAAAGTCCCATCATCTAAATAATTTTGGAGACTTGGGTTATGATACAATCTGTGAGTATTTCTTACCAGGAGAGTTGTTTTACCTGATAGTACAATGAGAACCCATAGAAGTAAATGCCCAGTTGTAGTCAGCCAGTAGAGATTTCTGCTCTGTTGGTGACCTCACAACATTTTATTTTTGGGTAGAGAGATGTAATGTGATTTCCACAGTATTACCCTGTGGTAGTTTGAGCCACATTAGAAATCTAAAATCCAATTTTTAGGCTTCCCTGACCCCTTCCCACAATTTATCTTAACACCGGAGAGAAACTTTCAGATCAGAGGCTTCTGTAGGGGAAGGGGGAAGTATATACATTTATTTACACAAATAAATACTATACAAACTAAAGGCAACTATATATATATATTACATTACTATCAGTCAGTCCTTTCAAGCCCCTCCTTTAACTTTAGTCCAGGAGCAGCCTTCAAGGCTGACATGTAACACAGTCTTTTGCTGTGGGAGTGTTCTGGGCTCCCACAGCAGTGGGAGCAGTGTTCTCTCCCTCTCACCAAGTTCCAGCAGTTGTTTTGTTGCAGTCTCTCCTCATGAAGTCCGAGAAGATAGCTTTGAGTCCTTGCTCTTTTGCTGCTGATTTCTCCCTCTCGGTGTCTCACCTCAGTTCGTAGGCTGCTGCAGTGTAGCTTATCAAGCGTCCACATCCTGGAATCTTCATTCCTCCACATCGGTTCTCAGCTGCCTCTGGTCAGCTTCGGCAGGCAGCTCCTGAGCTCTTGGCTCATCTCCAGTTCCACCTGGGACCCTTCTCCCGAGCGCCGGGCCCACCTCCATGGCCCGTCCACTTGGCTCAACTTCAGTGCTGAGCCTCTCCTCCACTTACAGTGGAGGGAAAGAAAAGCCCCCCTCTACAGCTTCACTGCAGAAAAGGAGGGGGAAGAGGGCTTGGCTGCAAAGCCTGCCTCTCTTCTCTTACCTCGGGTGCTGTGAATCTCTTCCTTCACAGCACACACTCCAAATGCTGACTCTAGCTAAAGGCTGAGTTGGGGGGTCGCAGGGCTCCCCTCTCCCCCCTGGAGGGGAAGAGAGGGAGCCCAGCCACCCCCTGGCCTTGTCCACCTACCCGCAGCAGACACCAACAGCAAAACAACCAAGACTGCACTTGCCAGCCGTTTTCGGGGCTGTGATATATGATTTTGAGCAGAAGGGAACAACATGAATGGTGATTGGCTCTCCAGGGAATACTGTCCTGGCACCCAATCACCTCTGAGCCCCCCAGCTTCTCAGGAGGGGCCAATCTCAACCTATGACATACCCCCACCCACATTCAGATGGACCAGCAGCCATGAATAGGGATGATGAAAATGTACAGTGGGGGTATAAACAGACAGTAGTAATCTAGAAAAAAGGAAGCTCTGAACATGATTTCAACTCATAGATCTATATTGGTTGCTGGCACTTCTGAAGAATATTCCTAACCCTTAAAATCAGAAGACTGGCTTGTACAAGGTCTTTAACTGGTGCACATTTCTCCTAGATATTCAATGTCATTCTAAATGACTGTTCAAATATACATGAATTTTTAAAATGGATATTTTTGTCCTGCGTTTATAATTATGGACTACATTTTAACTCTTGGTGTCCTTGATATTAATAGCATGTGTACACAGAGATTAAACACAGATATTGCTTTTTTCCCTCTCATCCCTACTGCCAACATCTGAAAGCCCTGTTCACCTCCTCTCTGTCTAATGATTAGATATTAAAGTCAGATAAGCTCACTAAGCTTTCATACTTGAAAGGAATAAAAGAAATGAATTCAATAATATGAGACTTTAAACTTAAATCTTTTGAGAATTAATTTTTTCATCTATTCTGTAATATGGAAGTGGGGTGGAGTTCCTGTAATTGCTGAAGCTGTAACTGAAATCATTTGCTAATCTAACACATTGAATAGAATCTCTACTGGTTTTCACTAGTGGTAAATACAAGAAAAAATAAAAGTCTGGAAATGATGACTTAACCAAAAAACCTGGGTTATGTACCTGTTCCTGAAATGGTAGTCATAAGCACACCCATTTGCACCCTACTTCCTATGCCCTGCTCTTCGTGTGTATGGTTTTTGTTTAAAAAGGGACAAAGTGAAAAGTACAAGTAGATGAATGAGCCAAAAGCATTCTCATAATCTAAGTTCTATGCCTTTGTATCACAGGAGGAGAAATTACTCTTTTACAGATATGCATTAAATTGAAGCTTATTGGTTCTGTGCAAGGCAGTTTGACACTTGTGGATAATTGATATCCTATATCCAATATCAAATTCTGTGTTATTTTTCCTATTCCCTTTCATCCTAGCTAGAGGATCAATAGCAATAGTCACATTTATATAGTTAAATTTAAATAGCACAGTGTTCACATATACCACTGTAGTTGATAAACAGGGCAGAAGAAAGCTCATTTCATTTTGTTGCCCTACCAGGTGAACATAAATCACCTGGTATATGATTATAACAACTATATACTGGTTGAAAGGGATCTCTGAAGGTCATTTGATCTGACACCCTTCTCAGAACAAGCTGAGTAGCACATTCTGGTACTTCACAGAGGATTTATAAAGAAAAGAAAACTTTAAAAATCTCTTATTGTGGCAGTTTGAGCCACATGAGAAATCCAAACCCCAATTTTCGGGCTTCCCTCACCCCTACCCATAATTTGTCTCAACACCAAAGAAAAAACTTTCAGGCAAGAAGCTTCTATAGGGGAAAGGGGAAGTATATTTACATTTATTCTACACAATAAATACAGAATAAATACTGTACAAGCTAAAAGCAACTATATATATATATATATATATATATATATATATATATTACACTTCTATCAATCCCTTCGAAGCTTCTCCCTCAATTAGTCCAGGAAAAGCCTTTTCAGGCTGATAGGTGTCCAGTTTCTCTCTCGTGGGAGTGTTCAGGGAACCTGAAACACTCCCCCCACCAACCTCCAGCTGTTTGCTGAAGTTCTTTCTCCCTCACGAAGTCCAAGATAGTTCTGAGTCCTTTCTCTTTGGTTCTGTGCCATTTCTGCTGTGTGATCTCTCTCATCATACCTCGGTTATGTAGGCTGCTGTAGTTCAGTCAGTTTATCATACATATGTGTCCTGGAATGTTGATTCCTCCTCTGAGTTTTCGGATGCCCCCGGTCAAACCTTGGCAGGGCACTCCCCAAGCCTCTCTTTGGCCGGTCTCCAATTTCGCCTGGGGTTTTTCTCCCTGGCACCGAGCTGCACTCAGCCTGTCCACTTGGCTCTGCTCCAATGCTGAGCCTCTCCTCCACTCACAGTGGGAGGGAAAGAAAAAGCCCCTCTCTACAGCCTAACTGCAAAGGGGGGGGTGGGAAAGAGGGCTTGGCTGCAAGGCCTGCCTCTCTCTCTCTCGCTTACCAGTTGTTTGTGAGTCGCGTCCCTCACAAACACAGACTCACTCCAATGCTGCCTCCAACCCTGGCTTAGGCAGGGCTGTGGGCTGCAGGGCCCCTCCTCCCCCTGGAGGGGAAAGAAGGGGCCCTACCACCACCCGGCCTTCTCACACACACCCACACACAGCAGCAGACACAGACTGAATTGCTGTCTGTGTACCACCTGCTCTTCTTTTTCTTCATCCACGAGACCAAAACTCTCACCTTCTGGCCAGTTTGTGATGACTTCTAGGATCCCAGGGTGATTCAGATATCCAATACGGGCACGCTGTGTGAGCAGAGCAATCCACTTACTCCATGTAGCATCAGTGGCATGATGTGTAGAGGGCGCCTTTCCCTTAAACATCCAGTTCAGCACTGGTAGTCGAGGTGCCAAGAACAGCTGTTCTTCTGTACCAATCACCTCTGAGGCAGCTTGTACTCCTTCATAAGTCACTAGGATCTCCTTCTCTGTTGGGGTGTAGTCGGCTTCAGATCCTCTGTAGCTTTGGCTCCAGAACCCAAGTGGGCGACCTCGGGTCTCGCCAGGCACCTTTTGCCAGAGGCTCCAGGAGAGACCTTTATTCCCAGCTGCAGAATAGAGTACATTTTTCACATCTGTCTCCGTCTTGACTGGTCCAAGGGTTACAGCGTGTGCAATCTCTCATTTAATCTGTTCGAATGCCTGTTGCTATTCAGGGCCCCACTGGAAATCATTCTTCTTTCGGGTTACCAGATAGAGAGGGCTTACGATTTGACTGTACTCCGGGATATGCATCCTCCAGAAACCTATGGCACCCAGAAAAGCTTGTGTTTCCTTCTTGCTGGTCGGTGGGGCCATTGCTGTGATCTTATTGATGACTTCTGTCGGGATCTAACGACGTCCATCTTGCCATTTCACCCCCAGGAACTGGATCTCTCGGGCAGGTCCCTTGACCATACTCTTCTTTATTGCAAACCTGGCTCCCAGGAGGATCTGGATGATTTTCTTTCCTTTCTCAGAAACCTCCTCTGCTGTGTCCCCTCATATGATGATGTCATCAATGTACTGCAGGTGTTCTGGAGCCTCACCCTTCTCTAGTGTGGCCTGGATCAGTCCGTGGCAGATGGTGGGACTGTGTTTCCACCCCTGGGGCAGTCGGTTCCAAGTGTACTGCACGCCCCTCCAGGTGAAAGCGAACTGTGACCTACACTCTGCTGCTAAGGGAATGGAGAAGAATGTGTTTGCAATGTCAATAGTGGCATACCACTTCACTGTCTTGGACTCCAGCTCATATTGGAGCTCCAACATGTCTGGAACAGCAGCACTCAGTGGTCGGGTGGCTTCATTCAGGCCACGATAGTCCACAGTCAATCTCCATTCTCCGTTAGACTTACGCACGCGTCAGATGGGACTGTTGAAGGGTGAATGGGTCTTGCTGATCACCCCTTGACTCTCCAGCTCATGGATCATCTTATGGATGGGGATCACAGAGTCTCAGTTTGTCCGGTACTGCCGGCGATGCACTATTGTGGTGGCGATTGGCACTTGCTCTTCCTCGACTTTCAGCAACCCTACGGCCGAAGGGCTCTCCAAGAGACCAGGCAACCAGTTTAACTGTTTAGCTGCCCCTGTCTCCACAGCAGCTATTCCAAAAGCCCATCTATGTCCCTTGGGGTCCCTGAAGTACCCGTTCTTGAGATAGTCAATGCCCAGGATACATGGGGCATCTGGAACAGACACAATGGAGTGTTTCTGCCAGTCTTTCCCGGTCAAGCTCACCTCAACTTCCACCATGGTCAACTCTTGAGACCTTCCAGTTACCCCAGAAATGGAAATAATCTCTGGTCCCACATGTCCTGAGGGCATTAATGTACACTGAGCGCCAGTATCAACCAAAGCCTGGTATTTTTGTGGGTCTGACATGGCAGACCATCTGATCCACATGGTCAAATAGACACGGTTGTCCCGCGCCTCTACCTGGCTAGAGGCAGGGCCCCTCTAACATTGGTCTTCATCCTGCCAGTCACCGTTTTCCTCTTGTGAATACCGACGGGAGGTACCCTCTAGCGGGTCAGATCCTTGCCCGGAGGATACTGGTGCAGCACTCACTTTCGCAGACTTCCCCTTTTCTTTCTCTTTCAACTCTTGTACTCGGGCTGCTAGGGCACGGGTAGGTTTCCTGTCCCACCGTCTCATGTCTTCTCCATGGTCAGCTAGGAAGTTCCACAACTCAGTTCGTGAGGTCTGTCCGTTCTCTCTAGCGGGGGGGCATCTGGTTCTCACTGGGGCCATATGGAAATTGCTTCCCTCAACCTTCTCTTTCAACCCTGTAATTAATTCCTTGAGCTCATTAATCAATGTCTCTACAGTGGAGATGCAGGCCTGTAGTGGTCCTTCGATCATACTGTTGTACAACCGAAGTTTATTTATTACAGACATCACTGGCTCCTGCTTCTCCCCAACCTGCAATGATGTCAGGTAACCTTTATGTGTGGACGGCCACATACGTGTGAAACTCCACCACATCTGTGGTGTACACTTAACTTTGTCAGGATCCTTGGTGGGTTGCCCATCCCCTCCAAACAATACTTCCAGCAATGCCATTTCCCTCAGACGTAGGATCCCTTCTTCTATGGTCTTCCAACCTGTGGTATAATGATCTGCCTGCAAGGAATCTCTGTAAATGAACCTTTCCCTCACACTGTCCAAAAGCCGTGCCCAGAGGGACAGGGACTTCGATTCCTTCACAAATGCCTCCTCAATACCCACATCCTGGGTAATAGACCTCAAGAACCTCGCTTTACCGCCATCAAGGTTTACAGCATCACCTGTAGAGTCCCAAACTCGGATCATCCAGGCCAGAACGGGCTCATTCGGACAATGAGCAACGTCTGTCCGTAAGCTCCGGAGGTTGTTATATGATAAAGACTCAGTGATGATTTCTGGCTCTGGAGCAACCACCTGTGAGGATCCTGCCTCCCCATCATCGTCAACTGGGTGAACTGATTTGGCTTTATATTTCTTCCTTTGGATAGGGGCAACCTCCATTGGCTTGGTCTACCCCTTTGATTTGGCCTTATCCTGAGTCACCTTGGTATTAGGCATTTTGTTTTCATCTTTTCCTTTTCCCTGGAAGTGCTGCACCATACCGAGCAACTTTCAGTAGGCAATGGCCAAAGCCCCACATGCAGGTGCCAACTGCCTCTCCATGGATCCATCATGACCTCTCTCCCTTACGGTTTTCATTATTTTTGTAGGGTTCAAGAGTTGTTCAAGGGTGAGCTTCCATGTTATGGGAGCTGAACAACTTTCTAAGAATTTATCCATGTCCTCCCATAACCCATGCCACTCGAGGTTTTCCACCCCTGGGGCAGGCTCCTGGATGCCTTCTCGGTAATTCTTGGCCTTGGCTTCATATATTAGGTATACTATAATGGCACAAACTAGGATAGAAGTCCAACAAGTAGAATGTCTCTGACATCTGAAGAGGATTTAAACTTCCCAGAGGCCATTGTATTGTATCCAAAGGGAAGCTGAATAAAGGGTTGGGCAAATACATTCCCCTGTGCTTCTCCATAGGAATGTGTGCTATTATCTTTAAAACCCCAGAGGAAACAGCTTAGGCTAGAACAGTAGTGCATCCTTGAGGACATATTCCGGATGAAAATCACAGGTGCTGAGTTTGCCATGTCATATACTCAATGCACAAACTCAAAGGTACTTATCGCAATGCGAGTACTAGTATCTGAACTGAAACACATTGACAGGTCGGACAGATATCTTGGCATGGTTATATGCCAGAGGAAAGCAACAACCCCTAACATCATGGTTCAAAATGCGTGTCAATCACACAAGCAGTTCAAAACGTGCGTAACTCACACAAAGGGTAGTTATTCTTTTTCCACCTTTCCTCTTTCCAGGCCCAACGTTGAGTGCAAAAAATGTCTCAGTCTGAGGGGACTGGAATAGTTTGCTAAAGAGGATGAGTTATGGGATAGACCAAACTCCTCTCTCTCAGCAATTGTAAATTTAAAATTAAGGGCCTTTAATCAAGGAAGTGTGGAAAAAACAGAAGAAATAACAACCCTTTATTAAAAGATATATGTATGTTGGCAAAAACAGTAACAGAACACAAAAAACCTAGACAGTAGTCCTAGAAAAAAACCCACACCCACATACACAAAAAAAAGGTCTGAATGAATGCTTCTCTGTCCTTTAGCGCAGTCCTAATTGTGGCCTGCAGGGGGAGCTGTTGGATTGCTGAAGGCGCAGAGCCTGCAGTACTCTGTGGTGGTCGGCAGGGGCCCTGTTGGGCTCTGGCAGTCACCATACAGGGAGAGGGGGTCTCGAATCGCAGGAGAAACCGAAAGGAAAAACGGAGACCCTTCCCCCCATGGGAGAAAGGCAGAAGGAAAAGCAGCTCACCCCTACGGGACTCACTGTTCCCAGATGACGGTGTTCCAAGGCTCTCCCCTCCTCTCCCAGCGAGCACAGACCTCTCCGATGAAAAGAAGAAAAACAACCAGTAGGTCCTGGCAGGAGTCACGAGGTAGTGGCGGCACAGGGCCAGTGGTCAGGCCTCACCAGGACGAAAGAACCAGAAAAACTGACTCCCAGGCTTTTCCTCCAGAAATGCCCAGATACAGTCCCTGTCTCCGTCCCGGCGAGAGAACTCCACAGTCTGACCTGTCCTCTGTCCGGGCGGCCAGCTCCCCAAATCTCCAAAACCTTCCCCCCCTCACTCCAGCCTTCGAATGGGCCATTAGCATGGAATGCAGTCTGGCCAGCCATTCCTTTTGTAAGGTTGATTCCCTTCCCCCCTTCCCTATTCGAACTCTGTTTCTCTTACAGGGAAGCAGGGAAAGAAAAATTCCTCTCTCAGATTTATAACCTACAACAACTGCCAACAACTTCCTCTGGTTGTGTATATATGATTTTTCAGCAGGAGCGAACAAGATGAGCGGTGATTGGCCCTCCAGGGAACACTGCTCTAGCACCCAATCACCTCTGAGCCCCCCTGCTCTCAGGGGGGCTAATCTCAACCCATGACACTTATTGAGAGGGTTTGCATAAAACTCGACCATTTTTTTCCTGTAACTCATTATTTCACAAGAAATAAATGAGAGAGTGGCTTTATGAATACAGTTTCAGTGGAGGGTGCTGCTTGTGTGGGCTCACTGCCATGTTAGGAGACGATTCAGCTGCTTCTGTTTCTCTGTAGGGAGGCAAATTTTGCATTTTGATATTGCTACATAGGGAGGATTTTAGGGGATGGGTATTTTTTGGACAACAGGTAGACACACGGGATGTACACAGTGATTGGGGGAGATTGAAAACATACTGGTCTATGTCATTTATTTTGAGATGGTACATATTCCCAGGATCATTTATCTGCAACAGAAATCAAAATTAATTGATTTTCAAACACTGCCAGTGCAGATGTTTTCCACAGAAGTCAGTGCAGAATTTTGTCCTGTATGTTTGATAGTGTTTGTTTGTCTCCACTATGACTCCTTAGTTTTCTATAGCAAAACCACATTGAATTACTCTTATGTCTCTGGCTTCCCAGAGTAGGTAGGGTTGTTCTTTGCAGGAGCAAATCAGAACTGCACAAAGTTTGGTGAAGACATGACCTAGGTTCTTTCTGTAGCCTTGAAAAATAGTTTTCTGAAATTTTTCAGAATAAATTTTGTATGTGTGGAATAAGGAGAGAACACTAGCAGACATTGTAGACATTGTCTATATTGAAACAATTCTGATAGAAGACTTCCTCTTTGGATACCTCTGGTAGGGAAGGGCACCAATCCCATTTCCAGACAGGAAAGGAGTGAGTGTTCTTCATTCAAATGAATTGAATGAATATCACACCACACTTTGTAAGAAGTTGAAGCCACTGCTAGGAAATATTGGAATTAGGCAAGTCAGTGAATAAGCAGTGCCTTAATACAACTTACTGAAAACAATTCACTTGGGAAAAGATAGAATGATCTTAAGATCACCTTCAAATAACTGTTTTATTAACAGTTTTCTAGAATTAAAAATACAAAATGTAATAATTTTTCATTGTCTTATCAAAATACCAAACTTTGAGAAAATAGATAGTGAGAAACAACTTCAAAAGCCCAGAGAAAATGTCCCACATGAGCAGAACTACATTCAATATATTTTAGGCTAAGATTTAAATAAAGTATGTCACAGTGACGAAAGATAATGAAAGACACTTTGGTTAGTCTTCCCCCACACATCCTCTCTCATTTGGGATTGTTTCTGATGGACAACATGATTTGTCCTAAGAGAAGAACCCCAGGTGGGAACCATCCTAAGAAAAGAACTCTCCAGGTGGGAATTGCAGGAGAAATTCTCTAGATGCTCAAATAATAAATATATTGCAGACATGAAGAGTTGGGATGGTTGACATTGACTTTGGTGCACATTGACCTGCAAAAGGGTATAAAATACTGCTGGAGACCGGGACAATTGGGCAAGCTCGTCTCCCGAGGTTGCAGGCAGGTTCCAGGTGGATCCCTTCCCTGACTTTCCCTGTACTACTCTGCCATAAAGTATTAATAGGTGCTTAAAACTGAAATTCTAGTTTGGTGTTCAAGCTCTTTGTTGGGTGAATTTCCCATCAACATCCTGAATGAATACGAGTGCTGGTTATGTCTGACAGCCAGTTAACTAAGGGTGGGATTTACCCCTAGACTTGAGAGGCTGGTTTTTTTTTTTAAAGTGTTGACTTATAGACATATAAGAGTTATAGATTTGTATTGAAGGACTCAAAGACTTTTATTTTTATTTTTTTTAATTCTGTAGAAAAATATATACATATAGCCTACAATTATGGGGTTCAGCCTATCATGTAGCCTAGTTTAAGCAGTCCTTTATCAAAATATTGGGCCTCCATGACAGAGAAAGGGGTTATTATCTGTATATTATCTGTAATTGTATTTTTAAGTTAATCCTGAAAGTCATTTAAATGATCTTGTGATATGGTGAAAATGATCCCAGAGCCATTTGGTCATAAAAGTGAGAGGCTCCCAGCAGCAGTGTCTGGGTAGCCAGTCAGTCAGAGAGTCAGCCAGTCAGGTGGTGAGCAAGTGAGAGAGGCTTAGATGGTCTTCCAGACATGGAAAATGTACAGCTCACTTGCAGAGGTGAGTTCAGTGTTTCCAAATACTGCTATAGGGAAGAGCATTTTATTGTATGTTTTAATGATAAAGTACAGACATAATTCATCTTTGGAGATGTCAACTGAAACAATTGACCTACTTACCTTTAGAGACTGTTTCTTCATTTATCTCCAATTTAGTTCAGAGATCACCCTGATCTTGCCAGTATATCCCAGGTACATTTTCTCTAGCTGACGTAGCATGTACTTGGAGCCAGGCTGTCTGCTCTGCTAATGGCTGTAGGGTACCACTTTGGACAATTTGCATTTGGCAGTATTCTATTGTTGATCCATGACTTCTGGGTCAGCATGGATCTCATCAGCAAGCAGAATAGATCAGTGAGGATCACTAGTGTAACTTTGCAGAGGGGCTGAGAGAGGGAAGCAATTATCCAGACAGCCTCATGAACGCAGCAGAGCTTCATGCACAACAGTCACTAGTTGGCTACCAAATTATAACCAAGCCCTAAGGTCGGCATGTGCTGAGCCAAACAAGAGTACTAAACTGTTAACCCAAACACAAGTCATGGAATTAGCAACAAAACAGAAGACCAAACACAAGTAATAGGAGCGTATTTCTCTTCAGTGGCAACAAAAAGCTTTCATAGGTGTTGACTGTGACAGTGACCAGTTCTGGCTCCCCTGTTCTGAAGTGTGGTGCCAACACAACCAGGGATTTTCTTGTAGATTCATATACACAACAAAATACAACCATCATATATGCTATTAGTTCTGAGCAGGTTTCCCAGGTGCCTTCTCAGTTCTAGATGCAGTAAAATTTGACTGAGGAAGAGTTCACACAAAGGCTCTGACTGCAGCCTTTTCAGCTTGACTAGTCAGCTCAGGTATCTTGCTTTATGGTGAACTTGCCACTGGCTGCCACAAGGGAGGGCCCCGAAGAAAAGATACAAGGGCTCCCTGAAACAACATCTCAGCCTCGACCATATTGATCACCATAACTGGTCTACTCTGGCCTCCAATCGGGAGGTCTGGAGACACACCATCTATAACGCTGCTGATGCCTTTGAGAAAGCACACAGGATCACTCTCGAGGAGAAAAGACAATGCAGAAAGAATCGTGTCTTGCAGAATATACCACCTGAGGAGTCTTTCTGCTGTGCCTTTTGCAATCGGATATGTCTATCTCGTATTGGCCTCATTAGCCACCAGTGTGTTTGTAACAAACGTGGATAGAGCCTTCCCAAATCGTCGTTCTTGAAGCCTAGCCACGATGATGAGGAGTCAGCTCAGGTGTGGTACATGTATCCATGCTGCAGCTCAACTTCTTTCCTTGTGTCTGCTCTGTCATCACTTTCCTACATCCACACATTCCACCAGCTCTTTTCTCTGCATGCAGGAATTGCCTCATCCACTTGCTCTGGACTCTGCGCCACAGTTCAACTCTTACCTGCTGCCCATTAACTCCTCTGGCTCTCTGATATTTTCAGTCTCTCTTCCTCAATTTACTACTCACAAATGTAATAGTACTGTGTTTCGGGCCATTCAGGCAGATTTTAAGCAATGATTAGGTGCCCTTCTAGGGAAACATTGATGACTCTGGAGTTTAGAATGTGCACCTGCAGCTGGATGGTGGAGAAACTTGGGTAAATTGAAAGCTTGTTATGGAAGTCCTAAAGAATTTAGGCACCTTCCAAGGTTCAGCAGTGCTATAAACAAGGCTAACTGGATCAGAGACTGTGATTTGGTCACTTTTATGTGCCTAAAATCCCTTTTAGGGAGTTTACATCCTAACCTAATTTTTTGTCTCCACTGGCTGCTTTGGACATCACATGCAAATAATCTGCCACAGTTTGGAAATACACCAGCTGCGGATTGTATTTAACACCTGTGGGGATGTGTGCCTGATTTGGCAGGGGAGGGCAGAGGAAGGGAAGACAGATTGCTGCATCCATTCCTAGCAAATAAAGGTATGGATTACTGAATATGGAATCCATTTCCCCTGCTGATGCCCAGGTGACAAATTGTAACTCAGATGCCAGAGATGAATAGAAGGGGATCTCTGTTTCATTTACTCCTCCTAATCAATTATGCATCTCTCAGCTAGAAGAGAAATATTCTTATCCCACTACAGACTTTGCTCCAAATATTACTTTATTATCTGATTGTCAGATGAACATGCCAAGTAATAAATTGATTTTCACAGAAAACACAGTAGGTGAAACCAGTATGCCAGCAGACAGTCTTTTGGAAGCCATGTGACAAACAAAGGCACAAATTGAGTTAGAGAGGTACAATACAGTCCCTCTAACTTGCTATGAGGTAAAGAGGGACAGGAAATGCCAGTTGTTTTGATAAATCATTTGTTTTATTTAAGACATAAAAATGTTGCTTTAAAATAACTGTGTATTACTAATAAGGGTTGTGAATTAATCCTCCTCAAAAAAATAAATATATATATGTTCATCAAATCTCATAACTGTGCTTGTTCTTGATGTTGATATTGTGAACAAGCTGAAATGGCTTTTGGAGGCAATTATATTCAGATGGGATCAGAGTCACGCAGTATGTTGTGCTTAGCTCTGTAAATAGCCAGTTGTTTGCTCTGCTTCTTGTACTTATGACAATACAGTGAAGAATCAGCATCACTTGTCAGCATGAATTTGTGTATTTTCTTTCCAAAATCCTTCAAGATTTTTTCATAGAATAGAATCATCGAATGGCCTGGGTTGGAAGGGACCTTTAGGCTCATCTTGTTCCACCCCCTGCCATGGGCAGGGACACTTTCTACCATGCCAGGTTGCTCCAAGCCCCATCCAACTTGGCCTTGGACACTTCCAGGGATGGGGCAGCCATGGCTTCTCTGGGCAACCTGGGCCAGGGCCTCCCTACCCTCACAGCCAAGAATTCCTTCCCAATATCTCCCATCTAACCCTGCCCTCTGTCCATGGGAAGCCATTCCCCCTGTCCTGTCACTCCAGCCCTTGTCAATAGTCTCTCTCCATCTTTCTTGCAGGCCCCTTCAGGCCCTGCAAGGCCACAATCAGGTCACCCCAAAGCTTCTCCTCTCCAGGCTGAACAATCCCAACTCTCCCAACCTTTCCTCCCAGCAGAGCTGCTCCATCCCCTCTGCTCATCTTGGTGCCTCCTCTGGACTCTCTCCAGCAGCTCCACGTCCTTGCTGTGCTGTTCCCCAGGGCTGGAGGCAGCTCTTGCAGGGGGGTCTCACCTGAGGGGGCAAAGGGGCAGAATGCCCTCTCTATTCCCCCCTAGAGATGTAATGACAGTTGTATCTTCTAGAAGGGATGAAGATAAAATTAATTCCAGATTCAATTGACATTAGGACTATTTGGAAGTTCAAGAACTGTGCTTTGGAAATCATTACAGTTATGAAGCCGCAACAGTGGACCATGAACACGTTTCTTTAAAGCGATATGAAGAACCTTTTTACAAGGATTCCCCCAAATGCTTTAAGAACAGGAGAGATGCAAAAAAAAATTGCTGGGATAGTAAATACTTTTTTGTGCCCACATTTTGAGCCCCTTTATAGCAGTTTCACTTATAGTAACAGCTTGATCACACCTTGCAGGTATGAAAACTTCAAAATATGAAAATGTTTTGAAGTTCTCAGTGTGCCCTGAGGGCACAGGACAAGGTCTTGACGTAGTGAACATCACTGCATACCACCACTGAAACTAATATTTTAAAAGTCAAGGATCTGTCTCACCAAGTTCTCTAAGTATCTTAAAAAATTCACATTGCTTGCAGCAAATTACATTTACATATTCGGCCTTAAGGACTCTGGATTGTTAATGCTGAAAATAGTCATGTTTTTAACAGATACTCTGCAGCAGAGGGTTATTGCAGAGAAAACAAAATGAAAGGAAACAGGAACATGATTTTGGGCATATTTGAGAAAATGATTTTGTGGAAGTTGAAAACAAAGTACAGTTTAGACTTAGTTTTTAATTACCAATTTAAACTTCACTTTTTCTTCTTTTTATAAAATTGTTTTAAGGTAAGAAAACTAACCAATGGATGTTGCTGCTACAAACATTTTTTTTAGATTAAAATATTGTCCTAGTTAGAACAGCTGAGACCGATTCATCATTGGATGGGTGTA
>NW_020884971.1:1666010-1709575 GCF_003945725.1 Corapipo altera | reverse complement strand
TCTTTTGAGTTCATTTTCCCCTGCTGGTTAACTTTTAAACCAGCACAAATATGTATATGTTCTATTGGCCAAAACCCCAAAATTACCATCGTAATTAGGATACAGATACATTCATATTTGGGTATGAATGGCATTGTACCTATCGTTTTAGATGATTTAAACAGCTGCTCTTTATTTGGGATAGCTGTTATTAGTAATTATCTGGCTCTACAAAAGCAATTGTTAAAACTAGAGAAGTCTTCAGAGAAAACAATCAAATGTCATCAGCCACAATAAAGGGTTATGCAAAGCATGGGAAAGCATAAAGGCTTCATTAGTTATTAATTTGTGAAGTGATGTATGTCTGTGAGAGAAGTGGAAAGACAAGAAACATCTGTGTGAGGCAGGAGTGAAAAAGAAATGTTGAATGGAACTCTGACCTTGAAAAAGCTTAGTTAGACACTAAAGTCAAAACTTGGCTTATGTTAAATACAGCAGATTTGCATTTTACTATTCCATAAACAAGAAAACAATAAAATGAATACTGGTTTCTTTTCTCAGTCAAACATCTCTCCCTTGGACACCTCCAGGGATGGGGATTGCACAACCTCGCTGGACAGACCCTTCCAATGCCTGACCACCCTTTCCAGCAAGAAATTCCTCCTAATGTCGATCCTGACCCTCCCCTGGCACAGCTTGGGGCTGTTTACTCTTGTGCTGTCCCTTGTTCTCTGGCAGCAGAGCCCGACCCCACCCCTGGTTTCACTCTCCTAATTCCCCTAATAAAAATATATAATGGGACGTGTTTGTTTTTTTTTTTTTATTGAGCATAAGAATTGCAAAGTAAAATCTGTATTTTTTTCACTGAAGACATTTTTCTTGAAAAGTTCTATATTTATTAGACATTGGAAATACTATGACCTCACATGTTAACATCTATCTAGTGGATACTTGTTTAACTGTGTCGTGTTTGGCAGTGAGTTTGAAAATGTTACAGCTTTTGGCAGTGCCTGGGACTATTAATTTAAAGTATTATACTGTTTTAGAATATAATTATTTTGTGAAAGAAGCCAAAGTGGAAATAATTTTGTTTGGGTTTTTTAAAAATCAAATGAATTATTTAAGCCCCAAAATAAAATCCATGCTACGTGCACAACCACACCACCATTATATGTGCTAAAATATCCATGAAAGATAAATTGAGAATCTGTGATTTGCACTGACAGGCTGAAGGGATGAAGTACAGAGCCTGTTATCCTGCTATTTGTATAACAAATTCCTGTGAACAAGTAGATATAGAGATGCTTAATTATTTAGAGTTCAAGTTAATTTTCAAACCAAAGCTCATTAATTTTTGCAATGCTGGGAACTCAGTGTGTTGTTGCAGTGAAGATATTAAATTAAAACATCAGATTTTGGCAATTAGATATTATTCTCATGAGACAGCAGGAGTGTAACTAAATATTGTTATTTACTTTACAATATCATAATTACACATAGTAGAATTTGGATCCTGAAACACAATTAGAGTAAATCTTCAACCACTAGAAGTCTAACAATAGGGCATTTTTTAGGAAGCTAGGGATAAATTAAAATTAGAGAACAAAATCAACTGCAAATTCCTAGTTTTAAGAAGCATGAAGCATTGTGACATGAACTCCTGGAAAGGGACTATCAGAGTGAAAAACAGAGCATGTTCTGACTGATATTCAGTTAAAAGATCCCCTTGTAAATCTATCTATGAATAATAGTGCTGTTCATTGATCATAAGAAAGTCTCAAGCTCTCCTTTTGTGTATGAAGCAGGTAAATCTTAAAGCTTCTATTTCCAAATATGTTTTGTTTCAGAATATGGCACCTATTTGTGTTATTTTGGTATTATTCTTGTTCTACAGAAAATTCTGAAAGTGGGTAAAACAGAATGTTCATATGTGACTGAAGTAAAACAGTCATAGCTATGAAAAAATTCTATTGTAAGAATATTCATTTAAAAAGCTCTTAGAGAAAGATGTTATTGTAGATTTCTCATTATTTAAATGAGTAAGTAATAGCAATTTGGAAGGGGAAATAAAGAGTCCACTGTTAACTCCTGTGGATAAAGAAGAAAAAAATGCAGATGTGTTCCTTTGCCCTGAGAAAAGGTGGAGTAGGAAGGAATGTTTGGTTGTAATCTGTGGAGAGCAAGGGAAGTTAACTGCTTTAGTCAGGCCTTATTTACAAGTCTGATGTAGGTTACGTGTGAAATATTCATTTAGAAATACAGTATTACAGTAAGATTAAAGTTACTCCTGTCTGTACATCTGTGAGTGAGAGACTTCAAACTTCACAATAACCAAGGAAAAACTGCAACTTCCAGTTACAGAAAAACATGGGAATCATAGGTCAAAGCATATGAAAGGAAAGACTTACAAAATAGGATTTTCTGTTTTGTCATAGTGGCTCTGGTGATTTCTTTCTGAAAAGGATCAGCTATGTACTTTGATACACTGTAAAGACATGGTGGCAAAGAGTAGCAGGGATGCTGATGTTGACTGACTATGCTTGGTTGTGACAATCCACTCCAGAAATGTGTGGGGCCTCCCAGGGTAGCCCAGAAGTTGCAGCCGTTCAGCTGTGCCTTCGTTTGGGAGACCTCAGTAAAGCTAAGGGGAGGACCTCATGGGCACTTCTCTCTCCTTTTATAGGGAATTATAAATGAGTTGTAACTGAGGAAGGACTGGAATATTAATTTACTGCTAGTATACAGTGCATCCCCAGCTGGAATGTTAATTTACTGCTAGTATACAGTGCATCCCCAGCTATGGGTGGAGGGGCATGTGGAGGGAGAGCAGCTCTGCCTGCTGCGAACTGTTGAAACTGCTTTAAGTGATGTCTTTTTATCTTTTCCTGTTCCATCCAATTACATCCTGTTTAAGCCCATTTACTTACTTCTTGGAAATGAAACAGCATTGCTCGTTCTTGCATAACTCTCACGAGGTCTTCTGTGGGGGGGTACTTGAGATATTACTGTTAAATTTCATCAGTAACCTCAGTGGAGAACTCTGGGTGCTGTTGAATGCGGGCTGGGAAGAGGATTAATCAGTCCTTCTGTGATCCCTTTCACTTACTGAAGAATCCATTTAATGCAGGTGGCTCTGGGGTAGCTGCAGGTTGAGCTCCGGGGGATGTCATAGGTTTGAAAAGAGATGTCGGAATTTTTTTCCCCAATGTCCCTGCCTCATCTGTTTCTTCCAGGATGGGAGGGTCTGGAGCGAAGCCGCGCACGCTGGGCAGCGCGGGAGCGGAGGGAGGGCGAACGCTCTCGGAAAATGCGGTGGCCGCGGGGACGGTGGGGAGTTGGTTGTTTGGGGTTTTGGGTTTGGTCCAGGGACTGGACAGAGCAGGGAGCCCACTTTCGGCCACCTCCTTTTCTTTTTCTGAGAAAAAGTTTTTTTCCCCACGGGACACCTCACAGAGAACGACTGAGAGAGAGAGACCGACCCATCTCAGAGAGAGGTATTCTGCCTTCGGACTGCCTGTGGGAAAAGCCAGCAGTGCTGGCTGCGAGCGCACGTAGCTGCGAGTAGCTGTTGAACTGCTGGGACAGTCTTGCCTTCCCACCCTCCCGGGGTTGCCGCGGGTTTCTCCCCTCCACCTGGGGATTTGGGACTTTGTTTTGTTTCTTCTGAAAGTTTTTGATTGCATCATTTGTTGTTTATTCAGATTTTGTTAATAAAAAGCTGTTTCTTTTCCTTTTCCACACTTCCCTGAAGTTTCTTAATTTCTAAGTTGTAATCTTGTTGACAGGGGAACCCCAAGGCAAGAGCCTGTGACCTGCCAACCCTTTGCATGATAAAGGGCCCAGCAACCTGTGGCACAGCTGGGTGAGGAACACGCAGAGACCTGCCAGGAGAACAAAACGAACCAAAGGAAATTAGTTTTACTGAAACGTCCAAGTCTACCCCCTGTGATCTGCATGAGCTGGTGATGATGGTGAGCTGGATAAGGAAGCTGTGTTTCTGGGTACTAAATTATTTAGGCTTGCATAAATATGTTCCAGGGCACCACTGGATATTCCTCTTCCAATATTTTGATATCACTCTTCCAGCGATATCACTTTTTCGATGTTTTCCTCTTTTTGCTGAGTATTGTGTATTTGCTGGTACACAAATAGCTGGCAATGATCAGCTTGAACAGGCTAGCCTGGTTCTGCTGTTGTTAAGTCCTTAGTGCCTGCAGGTGGGATACATCATGTAGGTATATCCTGTGTCTGGATTGTAGGTGCAAGTGCCATACACGTATGCAAATGTGCAGTCATTGATCACATTAGTTCCTGCTGTGTTTTAGTGCCTCTGGTACCCTGACCTCTTACTGGTACTTGCAGAAAAAGGCTTTGCAGATGTGACTGTGTCACAGCACCGGCATTTTAGAGAAATGTGGAACAAGTAAGGCCTCCCCTCTCTGATTTGTCTTTGACTTTCACAAGAGGAAAAAACATTTCCCTTGGATTGTTTAGCCTGGAGAAGAGGAAGTTCAGGGTGACCTAATTGTGGTCTTGCAGTGCCTGAATAGAGCAGACAAGAAGGGTGGAGAGAGACTATTTACAAGGGCCTGGATTGACAGGACAAGAGGGAATGGCTTCAAACAACAGAGAGTAGGTTTAGATAAGGTATTAGGAAGAAATTTTTCCCTGTGAGGGTGGTGAGGCCCTGGCACAGGTTGTCCAGAGAAGCTGTGGCTGCCCCATCCCTGGAAGTGTCCAAGGTCAGGTTGGAGGGGCCTTGGAGCAACCTGGTCTACTAGAAGGTGTTCCTGCCCATTGGAGAGTGGTGGAACTAGATGGGCTTTAACGTCCCTTTTGACCCAAGCTATTCAATGACTCTATAGTCTTAAAACACTACTCAGTGCTTGTTGGAGTACAAGGGGTTTGCCAACATGCTTGGTGTTATCAGTGTTCAGATACACAAGCAAAGGTGAATGTTCTGCAAAAGAGTTCAAATTCAAGCTCACTGAATGCCAGAGAAATATGTGACCACACATAGGTTTTTTAGCTGGTAGTTGTTTATTAAATTTCTTCCAGTCTAATGGAGATTGTATATTCTCTTGGTGGTTTAATACATTATCAGTTAAGGGTTTCTTGGATATTTAGTGGGTGAGTGGCACTTGTGGTAGCAATTACTTGTCGTTTCAAGGGCAGTGTCACATATGTTTAGTGTCTCTGTCTTCGGTGGCATTTTCATCCAGTAAAGTTAAATGGCTTTTCTTACTCAAAGGAATAGTTGAAATCTCCATCTCTGTGGCAGGATTCTCTGAAGTCCTTAAATCAGAACAGTGACATGTACCAGTAACAACAATTTTAGGTGTGGTAAGTAGAGTGATAAGAGAATTAAAACATATCAGCAAGTTAAAGCAACTTGTCTTAAAAGCCTCTGCCAGGGACTCTCTCTGAAGAATTTAATCTATTTTATGTTGAAAAGGCAAACGTATATTTCAGAGCTTTCAGTAAGTTGGAAGATGATTCATCCTGTGTGGAATCTGTTGGCAGTTGTTATCTTTTTATTAATATCATTTTGGTTTAGTGTATTGTATTATTATTAGGGAAGAAAGGCTTCATGATAATATAGTCACTAAAACAACCTAAGGCTTTGAGATTTTCTGGTTGGAAAATTTAAGTAACAAATAGGAATCAGTGGGGGCACTGGATTTATACACTGTGCCAATATACTACAGGAGTGGTGTTGAATGCAATTAATTCTTCACACTCCACAACTATCCTTGAATGATAGCAGCATCCACTGTCAGTCCCAGCCTCCCTACCTTCTCTTGGCATAAAGGAATTGTGCTGCTTCTCCAGTGCCTTCACTGAGCAGGCAGCTGGAAATGCCAGTAATACAAATAAATCTTGTGCCAGTTTTTTAGCTTAATCTACATCTTTTAATTTGGACCTTTCAGGGCCTTTTTTTTCTGGTTCAGTTCATGAAGGTCAATGAGAATCATTTATCGATCTTTTAAAAAATTACTTATTTCTTTGTCTTCAAAGTACAAGCAAGATCCATAAGCTCATGTGTAACCAATCAAGTAACTGGTCTTAATGAGCCTTTTGTATGGCGTGGGAGAAAACTTTCAGTTTAGAACCTTTCACTAAAGAATGTAGGTTCAAGTAAGGTAAAATATTTTAACTAACTCACATAACCATTGATAGACACTTCCATGTTTTACAAAAACCTGTGATTTCAGAAACAAAACTCTTTCTTGAAATAGGACTGCCTTTAAGAACTTGAAAGACAGAAACTTAGCCTCAATTCTTACAGTTCATTTTTAATTAATGCAAAACACTGTTTTCTTGACAATTAAATAATGCTTAATGAGCTAAAAAGTGGCAATTTAGCTGTATTCTTATGATTGGACCTTTTAAACAAACAATTATGCAGTTGATGTAAAGAACCTGTGGACGTGCTGGAAGTTAGGTATAATCACAAGTCATTTTTTACCATTCACTGAATGGAAAAAGGAGTAAGATCTGTGCAATCCTGGAACACTGAAATCAATACTTTAACTGTAGATGATTTTACTTAACACTACTTACAATATGAACTTATGTCTAATTAAGGTGAAATTTTGCCTAAAGAAATCTGTTTAAGCAAAAAAACCCAAACCATTGCATGAATTCAAAATTGCCATAGCATAAATTTTGCCAAATAACTACAATATGCAGGTGAACAAGAGTGGTATGTGCTGCACCCAGTCCTTGATTGAACTTACAAAATCTAAAATCAGCTTCTAAGTTTTACTTTTTACAGGAAGAACTTTGCAAAATCAAAAGCCACTGAAGTAGAACCTCTCCCGTCCAATTGCTCATGATAAAGTTGATATGATAATAAGTGAAAGAACATGAAAATATGCCATTTGTAACAGCCAAAATTTGACCTATGGTCTTTAAGCGTAACAGATGGGTTCGTTTACTGTAGTGCAGCAAACATGAGGGCAGTTTTGGGAGCTACAATATAAGAAAGACCTCATGCTGTTAGAGAGTGTCCAAAGGAGGTACAGGAAGATGGTACAGGGCCTAGAGTGGTCACAGAAGGAGTGACTGATGTCACTTAGTTTGTTCAGCTCGAGAAGAGGAGACTGAGGTCAGAGCTCTTTGGGGGCTGCAGCTCCTCCTGAGGGGCCGCTCCTATCTCTGCTCTGTGTGACCAATGACAGGACCCGAGGGAACGGCTGGAGTTGTGTCAGGGGAGGGTTAGGTTGAATATCAGGAAAAGGTTCTTCCCCTAGAAGGTGGCTGGGCACTGGAACAGAGTCCCCAGAGCAGTGGCCACAGCCCCAACCCTGCCACAGTGGTGTCTCTGTCTTATTTTAAACATTTTAAGGTGGCTATGAAAAATGCTTGACCTCTGAAGTTATGATGACAGACTTCTAGCAGTCAGGATAGGATTTTCCCATATAACTTTACTTTTAGGCATCTTCATGACTATCAAGGAACTAAATTCAACTTTTGGTGCTATGTTCTCTGAGCTACATCACTGATGTCACAGGGCAAAGGGAGGGCTAAATGTGCATTCTGAAGTTCATCTGTGTCACAACCTTGTGACATGCAGGACTAAATTGCTGTAGAGCTGTTGGGTGCAGCCTGCATTGTCTGATGGCTCTTGGGTGAAGGCAAAACCCTGTGTGCTCTCTTTTAGAGCTAAACTGTTGGAATGCTCTTGTCGCTGTCAGTGTTCAGCTCTGAGCACTTCTTAGGTACAGACACTTGCTATTTTCTACAGCTTTACCCTTCTCAGAGGAATTTATTAGTGTAGGTCATGGTCATACATTGATTCACGTGGACAGTGCAAAGGACACTTCACCTTTGTTACCTGGTTCTTGCGAACTGTCTTTTGACGTGTCTTGTATTTTTTCCTCACTCGCAGTTTTATGGGACAAGATCCCATTTTTTCTCTGCACACTTCCTGTGTAACCCAGAGGATGCAAATCTGATAAATCCAATACTGTGGTATATTTGTGGTATAATGTGGGTGAGGGACAATTCTTACAGTTCTCAACATTAATTCATAGTATATTAGTAGGGAAAGGATTAACTCACTGCTTCCCAAGCAAACTAGACTTGCAGCACAAACAGGTTTAATCTGTGCATGTACCTTGTTAGGAAGTTTGGATGTTTCTGTTATTGCCTAGCGCATTACTTAAGTTCATAACTCAAATATTATCTGTTTACTTACATCTATATTCTTGCATTTATATTCCGTTGGATAACCCTCATTGGTGACAGCTTCTATATACAAATCAGTTCCAATGAATTTAACTAGAATCACAATGAATTTTGCAGTAAATTATAGAAGTTCAACTGTACTTCAAGTGGTGAATTAGCTGATCTATTCATTAAACAAGGTGAAGGTCCATTTCTGTCATCTTTTTAATAATGTTTCTACAGAACACATCAGTTTTGTTGTGGTGTTTTTTTCAGACCCAAGAGAGAATGGTGTTTCCTATACAGTGTTCTTGGGGTTGCAGTAGGCAAGCTTCATAGGTTTTTTACCTAGAAAATCCCAGGAGTCTTCAAAAGGCAGATTTTCTTGCTATGCAAGTAGAAAATTAAGACCTCAGATCAATTTTTTTGAACATATAAGCTTTTCACAGTTGCTTTTCTCTGATTGTCAAACACACCAATGCCAATTTAATTGCATAATGTGAGTAATCAGTATTTCTAGTGAACCTTCCCCTAGACCCATGTACCTTTTATTTGCTGTTAAAATGAGTTTATTGCTGGTTTATTTTTCACTGCCTATCAAACAGATGTTGCTCCCTCTCCGAGGGATTTTTCAGATTTCCCAGTCACTCTGGCTTGGTGACTTGCCAGATGTTTGGTTTCTCTGCTGCATTTCAATAAAGGTACTGGAGATATGGAAGAACTCGCAGAAGCAACAGGAATTCAGGTAAGTGCTCTCTTGCTGAGAAGAGGAAAACGTGATGAAACCGTGAAGAACATTACACATTCATAAATGTCTGCTACCTACAGATGTGCATTTCCATCGTCATCTTTCACTAGCCCTGCATGATATAATCTCAGTTGTTTCATACTCTAATCTCTTTTCTTTCATGGTTAGGAACATAGTTCAGATGTTTTTCAAACTGAATTAATAACTCAAAACAAACTATCATAAGTTAAACCAATCATTCATTAGTATCCAGCAATCAAAGCCATTCCCATGAGATGAAAAAGAATAGATGCAGAAGGAGAAAAAGGCAATCCATATGGAGGATATTAAAAAGAAAATCTTTTTAAATGTTGAAAGATCAGGTACCACTATATTAATTTTAGTGGATATCCCAAACTTTTTACCAGTTGGTCATCAAATAGTAATTACTTGCTGTTTTGTTAAGGAATCTCATTGATAAGAAACAAAAGGGGAAAAAATAACCTGACAAAAACAATCTTGGGTAACACTTTAGCTATCAGTTATAGTAGGTGAATAGCTTAAAATGAGCCATATGAAGATATTCTGCCCCTATGCCCAGCCTTGGGCAGGCACATCTGCAGGGCTGGGCCCAGCTCGGGCTCCTCAGCACAGCAGGGCCAGGGAGCTCCTGCAGCGGGGACAGCGCAGGCTGCGGAGATGCCCAAGGGATGGAGCAGCTCTGGGAGCAGCAAAGGCTGAGGGAGCTGGGGCTGTTCAGCCTCCAGAGCAGAGCCTGAGAGGGGCCCTCCCCAGGGGGTGTCAGGGGCTGCAGGGAGGGGGCAGAGGATGGAGCAGGCTCTGCTCGGGGGGCCCAGCAATGGCACAGGAGGAACGGGCAGGAACTGATGCCCAAGAAGTTCCCCCTGGACAGGAGGAAGAACTTCTTTGCTGGGCAGTGAAAGTTTGGGGATTTGGGTTTTTGGGGTTTTTTTGTGGTATGTTGTTGGTGTGGGTTATTATTATTATTTTGTTAATGTAGCTTTTAAAGTTAGCTAAATAATTTTTTTAGGAAGAGGAAGCTTGAAACAGAAATGCTAATGGACAGCCCTGGTCTTTTCCCATGGTGCTGAGTGACTGGATAGTAAGAAAGGCTGCCGCTCAATCTCATGTCCTGCAAGCCATTGTTAAGTGGTAAGGAAAGGTTTAGAAAAAATTCACTGTGCTTTGGATAGTTTTAAATTCAGTTTTGCACTTCCCAGAAGTGGATCTGGATTGGGGACAAATTAAATCACTTCTGCTGGAAACAATTTGTTTGGTAAATTTGGTGTTATGACCTGGTGACAAAATCAGAATTGAGCTGAATTGCAGGGTTCTGTTTTAATAGAGAACAGATGTAGGACAGTCATTTGAGAGAAGGAGCTACAGACAAACTGACAACTCAGTTACTTGTGGACTGTGACTTTTAGCCAACTTAATAAAAAAATAATAATCAAACTGACTGGAAAGTATTCGGAATTATCCATCTCTAATAAGAAAATAATTCAAAATAATGGAGCAGTTGTTTGCTGAAAATACTAATACCAATGTTGTGTACATTAGGTCCGATCACTTTCAAATGGAGAAAAAAATGTCTAAGAAATCTGAAAATTATATTTAATGGATTAATGAAAGATTCTACAATCTATGGGTTTGTTTGATTTCTGGCAAAGGAATGGATTGACACTTGTTTTTTTTTAAACAGAAGGAAAAAACTCACTGAATCTGTTGTTTTTACAAATAATTAATTTGATTCTCATTTCTGTCTGATAGAAATTGCTCTATATAATTTTTGTAGGACATTCATCAGTATGTAAAACATCTTTATACCTGTCCATTTTTCAAAAACTCCTGAAAGCTTGTAAATGTGAAATATATTACTGAAGTTCCATATTACATATTAATCAAACACTTTCCTGGTGAAGTTTCAGGTGTTATGTGAGGGAAGGATTAGAACAGACACGATAGCTTCTTTTTAATAATTAGTCAGATGTTTGGATGCTTTTTTTTAATCAATTTTTCACTGCTACCCTGCTTAATTACAAACCCTTGTTTTAATCAGTGTAGAAAAGCTATTTTCCCCAAACTTGGTGCATCTAAAGATTGTCCAGAGAAACAAAATTTGGATATGAAAAACAAATGGCACTATTCCATTTATAACCTTGCCAAAAGTACTTTTGTAGAGATTTAGGTGGAATAAAAAAAGTCTGTGACACCTTCAAAATTCAAACCTAATCTCTTTAAGACTTTGAATTATATTCCTTGTACATGGCTGAGGATAATTCGAAAAGCTCCCCTCTAACCAAGCTACATGCCATCAATTTAAATCATATCTCATAATTAAATTACAGATCAAATATTATTACAGCAGTTTTCCAGGGTTTATGGAAAAGACTTTGTGGTAATATGAAATATTAAAGGCCAAAGAAATCTCTGCATGGAGGATAGAGAACTTCTGAAAATGTGATGGCATAAACACTAGGTGTGGTAGGAGTGTTTTGGATTGGTTTATGGACTTTTGTAACATACTTCTGTCAACAGTGAAACACCTATTTGTGGATCTCCTATGGAAGCATCAATATCTATTATGATGTAAATATTACATATACCTTGATAGGTGTCCAATATATGGGGTAAAAGGCTGGGAAAATAAAATTGGAATGAACTCCCAATGAGAGCTCTATGTGGGAGCTTGAACTGTGCATTTATGGAAAGACAGGGAAGCATTTTTCTCCCACATCCTTCATAATAGGGGAGACTCTGGCATATCATTAGGGCTGTATTTCTGTCCTAAGCTTGCTTTCATTTTATCCATATGAGTCCTTTGATATCCTGGCAATTTGTAACTGAAATGAATTATAAGAGAAGTTCTACAGACTTATCCATGCTTTAGTCCTTATTAAAGAGGTAGATAGACCTTCCTGTTTGCTGGGTGCTATTCAGCTTTCCTGAGCACGCCCACTTGTAGCATAAGCATAGAATCATGGAATGGCCTGGCTTGGAAGGCACCTTAAATACAATTTTTTCCACTCCCCCTCCTTGTATTTATGCTTGTATTAAGACTTGTATTAATTAATTAATATACAATTAATACTTGTATTAATTTTGGTCATCATGTAGCCCAGCCTGATTACTGGCCCAAACAACATAGACCCCAAGCTACTTGTCCCAGATCACTTACATAAAGTTTGAAAAAGAGCAAAACTAGCAGTATTTCTAGTACTATAGCGGTTTTGCAATCAATTTAAGTAGAAGGTAACAAAATATGTATAGAAACATTTGAAAGACCCACTGTGGTGTCATGAGCGTGAATAAATTTAACAAATTTGGCTCAACTTATTCTACAAAAGGAATCTTCAGATTTCTGTATCCCTCAGTAATAGAAATTTCTTCATATCTGAGCCAGCTGACTCTTTCTAAGATAAACCAAATAAAATTAGATTTCTGCTATGGAGAATCTGATTCCCTAATTGCAAATGTAAATGTTGCCAGATGTATTGCTCCCCTGTCTAATTAATAAATCATTAGAAAACAAAATTAATAAGAACCTGGATATCTAATGGTTCAGATTGCTTCCATAAGGGAGGAGAGAGATCAAGAGAAGGTACCTACAAAGTCAACACCAGTGTGAATTGGGGATACTTTTGTAGGGATTCGGAAAAGAAGGATCAACTCTGTTGTGTTATTACATGCTGAAGTGGAAAAGTGACATGAAGAGAATCAAAGACAGAGAAGGACAACAGGGCAAGTGATTTCTATTTCTATGAGGAAAGTGATGTGTCATATCTGAAGTGGGCCAAAAACTTCTTTTGATCACTGTTCTCTGCTCACAAACCATGGATCAGTCCTAAAGTCTATTTGGAATTGTCTACTGGTTGTATTGACTGTTTGGCAATGTCACTCTTGTAACATCATGAAGACCTGCTGACCATCTAGCCTAAAAAAACCTCTGGAATTCTTTAACATAATCTGTCAAAGTTATATGCAAGATTAATACACAAGTAACAACTACTTTCATAACTCTTACATTATTTTGATTTTTTTTCCCCATCTGGTAGTGTTAATGTTTTCTACCTAAAGTTTTCAGGATGAATCAGTTTAAATTTCAAATTATCAAGAAATTGTGTGGAAGAAAACACTGATCAAAATCTGTTATATATTAAAATACAGAATATTTTAAATCATCCAGAAATAGTTGGAATTGTACATGTATGGTGAGTTGTGGCCGGAGCAGAGAGATTTCTGTGAGCAATTTTTCCTGCATTTTGTAGACCTTGCTTGACATGACTTTAGAAACTGCAAACTGTGTGAAACTATGCAATGTTTGTATTCGTTACCTGTGTGTTTATAGTTATAAGGAATGAGAAAATAGTATGTTTATAGTAAGAAAGCCTTGAGAAACTGGAGATAAAGGTACACCTGCAGAGTCTCGGAAAACCCCTAAAGGCAGATCAATAGAAGGGACTTTGCCTGCCAAGTATGGTCTCAGGCCGCATGGACAGAGCTTCAGATTCAATAAACTGAAAGCATGAGATGCGTGCACAAACGGAGCTATCCAACCACCTTGTTGTAAGCATGTACCTGGAACAAACTAAACTGTATAAAAGTTAACTGATTTAAATAATAAATTGAACATCGCTGATCATATTGATGGTCTGTGTTGTTTCTGAACTCCTGCCATCCACAGTGAGTGACCTCTATTCTACCTAATGCCCCTTCCTTCAAGCCTAAGAACTGGAAAGATTTTCTCCCGCTATCTTCTTTTGGCACAATGTGAGCTGCAATTTTAATAGATTTTGGGACAGCCAAGCTCTGCTGCTTCTGAAGCAAAACAAAAGATTTGTAGCTTCCCTGTAGGAATGGTTCAGGTACCAGTTCTGGGAGGGAAAGAACTGGTTTTATGTGTGTTGCCTGTTAGCTGCATAAAGGACCAGAAGCTCTATTGCTGCGTAGTGGGCATTGGAACGGGGAGGAAAAAAATATTTGTAGAAACTGAAGAAAGGAGATGAGAGATGATGAAGCGCTGGGAAAAGGATACAGATACAGATCTTTGTCAGTAACCCAGCAAGAGCCTGAGACATGGACAGAAATAATTTAAACCTCCCCCTTGCTGAAACATCATCAGCAAATGGACAGACAGCTGTTTATTCTGTTTATTTTAAGGAAGAAGGGGATGGATGTTTTAGTTGGACAGATGGCCAACACCAGTTTTAAAGTCAGTTTGATGGTCCTGAGTATACTCTCAGAAGAGCTCTGGGGAACTGAAACCAATTCATGGCAACCATCCAGGAGTTGGGTTAGATTAACTCCTCCTCTTGCAAAAGCCCATATCACTGTCTTTGACTAAGAAAGGTAGTTCTTACACTTCTGTATTTTTTTGTAAGTGTTCATGAAAATAATACCTGCAATGGGAGAGGGACAAGATAATCATTGGCCTTAGTCCAATATATTATAACTCACTGTGGTTAAGTGTGCACATTCTAAGAGAAGGGTGAACGGTATCTGACCCAATATTAATTCTTACTTCAAAGAGGAGGCAGTGTCTGTTCACATTATAGAATTCTGAAAAAATGAAAGACATAATTGGAGGAGTAAACATGATAATTACTGCCCAAGTAATGAATATATAGGCAGAAATGCCAGAACAACATGATTTTGTTTAACTTAGGTAAAAATTGATACTTTTTATAATCCAGATTTTCAAACCATCAATATTAGCAAATAAATTAAACAAACAAAAAAAAAAAGTCAGGAACCAACCCAGTACAACAAATTTTAAGGAGAGGTGGTGAACAGAGTGAAAAATTATGATGTGATGGTAAATGTAACCATAGTTGCTAAAGCACCCTAGATTTTTCATGGATATTAGATTCCTCCTGATCTGTGCCCTTACCAAAAAAAAAAAAAAAAAATTAAAAAAGAGGAAAGAAGTCGAAAAGAACACAGACCAGACCCCCAGAGTCAGTAGGCGTGGAATGCCAGTATGTCCTTCAAAAACTTTAGCTCCATAAGAGGAGAGAAGTGTTGTGATGTAAGAACCAACAGGAACTTCCCATGGTGTTCCCCCAGCCTTGGGTGCTTTGAGAGTGCTAATCCAAGTACTTCCTTCTATCTTTTTCTCCTTGGAGCTACTCTTAACTCTGTTACATCAGGTGGTATTATCTGGCAAAGTTGGGAGAATGTGTTATTTGAAGAAAGCAGCAGACAGCCTGCTGCCTCAGGGTGAAAATGAGCAAATAATATTTAATACTTTTATCTATAAGTGAAAGAACAAAACCTGGAGAGAATTTGGCTTGTCACAATGTGGTAATTAATGGTAAGTGAAAGATTTTTCTCCTAGCATGATTCAGAAAATATTTCTGAACATCTTTCTAACTGTGCAGACTGATGACCTCTAAATATCAATTCTGTGACTGGAAGATTTCCATTTTTTTAAATCCTTAATATATGATATGAGCAAACCATCATGACTAACCATCTTACTGCAAAAGCCAAGCCACTAAAGATCTCTGAAGTCACTGGTGCTAAACTGGTAACTTTGTTTTAATAAATTATCGAGTTAATACCAAAAAAAACATAAGGAGTTGAAATAGCTGATGCGACTGCATATCACAGAATGGGGAGGAGGGGGAGCAGCAGTAGGAAAATGGCAGGCAAGCAAAGATATAAACTTGCAGCATTTCAAAGCTGGGGGCAACATTCAGTTTGACACTCCCATTCACCAGGGATATGATCATTTAAGGTTCAGCTTCATTTAAGCCAACAAACGCTGTTAAGGGTGAGTGTGCGTGAGGTTCATTCTTAGCGTAAGGAGGGATATTTGAATTTCTACATTAACTCAGACTGGAGAAAGTTCTTAAAATCTTGCAGTGGGAAGTAGCTACATCTAAGTATGGAAGAACTGGGCCCAGAGGTATCTTAAGTACAATTTAAGAATAATTTGAGCACTGTAACAAAAGGTTCTGTTTTATAGACTGTGAGGTGCCAAAAATCACTATTTTTAAAAGAAAAAAAGAAGAATTATCCAGTGTCACCCTGAGGCCCAGACTTTCTGACTTTAAAATGTAGCAAAAAATGATAAAGGAAATAAGTCAAAATGACTTAAAAATAATTGTAATTTCATCTTCCCAGCAGTGCTGCACAGCCTGACCCTGCTGCTGCCTGGGCTAGCTGGATGGGCTGAAGGTCATTCCAGCCATTTCTCGACTTTCAACAAGTCATAGCAAACCTAAGTGATGGGTAAGACAAAGTTCTTTAAGACTTCAGAGTTGTTGGAGATGAAAATAAGAAAATATTCTATAATTTTCCATGGTGGACCATTTCATAACAGTTGTAGTATTAAAGCTGATGCACCACCTGCATCTCATGGCCCGTTCCAAGGTGAATGATGTCACACTTCATTCTTTCTCTTTTTGTAAGAGAGGACATTTTATGGCCCTGTCACTAGGATCCTCTGTGTCAGACCAGAAAATCCTCTTTTTAACCCGAATGCCTACAAAATCCGTATGAGGCTTGACAAGTGATAGTTTGTGTGATTAATATCCTGTAAAGACATACGCTACTGGAGTGTGTATTGTAGAAGTCAGAAAAAAATACAACATTATAGAAAGTCTGACCTATTTTTACAGTTCAAGACCGCACTTTCCCATTGTTTAAATAAGCCCTGTATGAAATTTGGCATCAGCAGAAATTGTTCAGATGGATTATTTTCATTTCTCCCAAGCCGTATTACATTTGTCCAAATGTTAAAAACTGTCCATGACTACAGATTCCCACAAAGCTTCTTAAACACTTCCCAGTGCAAACCTTTGATGCTGGCAGTCAGAATATTAATGACGAAGAAAATTGCTACATAAATGCAGAGGAGTAAAATCATTTGGTTTTGATAATCTTTTAGAAGCCACTTGACTGGTTTCCTCCAGGACCAACCATCTCAAGCACCAATTCATTGGAGTCAACAGAGAGAGGCCAGTGGTGCTCTGCTTAACTGAACCTCTGTGAAAGCAATCAATAAACTTTCATCTCCTCCAGGAACCCCACACATTTACATAATTGTCCCGACCTCCCTGTCTATATGTGATCCTCTCTCTTTTCCTAAAGGTTAAGATACAGGGTAGATTTCTATATGCTGCTGCTGTTATTAGCATGAGTTGGCCATCTCATTTCTCAGTGGCTTTTATTGTGCTCATCCGTTCAGCAAGACCAGGCTTTCCAAGGCTCATTTGCTGGTTAATTGCATTCTCAGATCCTCTAAGATGTCTGTAGCACCTGCTCTCCACTTCACAGACTCTTTTGATCTCTCTAGAAATATCCAACTTTGATTATGCGAAAATCTTTTCCAACCGTACGACGCACCTAGAAAGGAAGAAAAAACTGCTGTTGTGAGTATTGTGACCTATGTTAGGATTGAAAATATAATTCTATGATATAAAAGCCTGAAATGAAAAGTGATCCTATTTGCTATTCTATTTGTATGCCTCACTGTTGGCTCTGGCTTTACTTGCCCTACCAAACACTTGGACAAAACAGAGAATACAGTGAAATATAGATTGTAGTGCTGCAACATGCAGTTCAATAGCTCTAAAGGTGTACAGGGTATTCCAAACTATAATCTGCTGGCAGGAATTTTTCACTTGCAAATGTGCTGAAAACTTGTTTACCTGAAATCTCTCCATTTGTTTCCATCAGGATGTATTTGCAAATATTAAATGGGTCGTTTCAGACTTAATTTTCTATCCAGTTTTTACAGATATCCTTTGATAGGAACAAAGGTTTGGTCTGTGTACTTTAAAGACACTGCAACCATTATTGGAGTTTGGTTTGACATTGGTTTCATAGGAGAAGGAATGTGGAATACAACTCTCCCTTGTTATGACTGATTGCATGATTAAGTTATTTAATTGATGTCAGTATCAGTTTTCACATTTAGCTACTGACTTCATGGGGCTATACTGGGAGTTGCATGCTAAAATATTTTGAATATGTACAATACTGCCTTTTTTTTTTTTTTTTACAATGCACTGGGAACAGATTAACACACACCTCTTCCTATTCATGTGTAGCACTGCACATTTTTTAGTTGGAATTTTTCACGAGTTTCTCTCAATGGGTGTTTGGAAAGTTTTAGCCAGAATGGCACAAATGTTTCTGATTCTTAGAAAAAAATGTTGTACGTTTTAAAATATTCTGATAATCTAAGTGGTTAATATAGAATTATTTAAGTTCCTCCAATAATCTAGTTCCTCCAATAACTCAACCTTTGGGAGGAATTGGTCTTATGGAAAAAATAGACATAAGGGTATTAAATTCGAATATCATCACAGAAATTATCAGAAATTATACAGCATGTGAGTCTTGGGCTTCTCTGTCTTTTCCACTGATGTTCTTGTAGTGGATATTCATGAATGCTTGGTCTCTATCTCATACTGAATATAAAACTGGTACATAATTAGAAATAGTGATGATGTGTTGGAGAAAATAGTAAGAAGTAACAGTGAATTCAGCAAAAATGGCTCCTGCAAGAGATTTAAAAGGTTGAAGGTGATCATTTTCCTTTGATAAATGAAGGTCAAACTGCCTGTGCCACTACCAATGTAGTGGCTGCTTTGTGGGATGACAGATCTCTGCTCTTGTTGAGGTGCCCAATTATCGGTGAAGAGGTATGGACAGATCACTCACAGACCACTATGGTCGGCAAAATGTCGGCTTTATTAGAAGAAAGACAGTTTATATAGTGCTCATGACACTTAGTTCTTGTTCACACTACATTGGATACATAAGGAAAACATACTTTGCTGTCCACTGCTAATTGGATCACGACAGGCGGTCATAGGAGATGAGAAAATTTTTATTCACTTGCCAAAACTCCTCCTTGGCATCTGGCAAGAATCCACCTTTGTTCTAACTTCTAACTCCTGTAGCCATTTTAGTGGCGTAGTATTTTCTACTGTCTGCACCTAGCCGTGCCAAGACAAAGGTCTCAGAAATGCAATAGAAATTGTTCACACAATTTCTGTCCTCCGACACCCACTGCTGAAGAAAAAGCTTAGACATAGCGCTGCTTCCCCAGAATTCAGATGGAAACACTAAAGATACTGATCACAAGGCTTGCAAAGCACTAAACATAACAGATTTATATCGAATGCTATTGGATTTTCTGCCCCTTGCAAAGCTGACAACTAATTTTGAGCACTTACTGATAATTCAAGGTCTGGTGAACAAGCCTTTCAAGTTTACTTCCAAAAACCTTGCAAATTCAGTGAGACTCATGATGCAGAGCAAATCTAAAAAAAAAAAAGTGCACCGGATGCCACTGAGGCACCAAGTGCCAGGAAACGTAAACTGGTCTGAACCTGAAATTCATTGAGACTGCAGTGCCTCTGAGCCAGAGTGCAGAGGGTGATTACTTTCCATGGCCCTTATGCTGGAAACAGTTTTGGACAAGCCTCACTTTATGCCCATAAAGGCAGTCTCCCATTTTGATGCTGGTATTTATGTGTTTGAAACTGGGCACATTTCTAATGTGATGCAGCACACTGATTCAGCCCGAGAAGCCAGTGACTGCAGGGATGAGGCTGAGATAAAATTATTTAGAATCTACTGGTGTTTTTTCTTTTCCCTCATCTTTTAAAATAACTATATAGGCAGAATTATGATATTATAAAAAAAAAAGGATTCTGTTCTGACTAGAACACTTCAACAACATTACACAATTTTATCTTCTAGATCAAGATTCAACCAACTCTGTTTCATAGGCAATTGATAAACTAAGTCCATTTGTCTCTAGCAGTTGCGAATCTCTGAAATTTAATACTTTCTGCAAAAGAATTCTGTTGCAAGTTGTATTCTCTGTGAGGATGAAGAAATAATTAATTGCAAGTAATCTGTCATATTTAGCGTTTCTTAATCATGAGAAAACCCTGATTCAGTCACACATTACAATACAAGAATATATTTCACTATTAAAGTATAAATTTTCATTGAAGACTGTGATGTTTTGTATTAGACACATATTTGAAAAAAAGGCATGAGCAGTGGTTTTAATCATAAAATCTTTAAGATTGGAAAAGACCCTGGAGATCATCATCAAACTGAAGGAACGGATTTAGATTAGATATTAGGAATTAGTTGTTCCCTGTGACGATGGTGAGGTCCTGGCACAGGTTGCCCAGAGAAGCTGTGGCTACCCCATCCCTGGAAGTGTCCAAGGCCAGGCTGGACAGGGCTTGGAGTAACCTGGGCTAGTGGAAGGTGTCCCTGCCCATGGCTGGGGGTGGAACGAGATGGGCTTTAAGGTCCCTTCCAACCCAAACCATTCTGGGATTCTGTGATAAAGTCCAAATGTTTTTGTGACACATCATCTTCATTCATGCGTGATATCAGGACTAGAATTTCAAATATGTTTTTGTGAGATTCTTAGGACACATTCAGAATGAAAATGAGGAGAGATTTCATTAACAGACTCAACTCCAGTAGGAAGGGGAGGAAAGGGTCAATAGCACTAAGAGCCAACTGCATCTTTCCCTACGTAATGGAGAAGGCTTTGGGAAAAAATAGTCTTTCTCAATCGATGTGTTAACCCTACTTGTCCTTTTCCTGCCCCTCCATCTAAAAAATAAGTTACTTGTTTGGATTTCAGTGTAATCCAGAAAATAGAGCAAGGGGTTGCAATTGACCCTCCCACCCACCTCCACCTCCCTTGCCAAATCCTCTCTCCTTGTTTTTTGATTACATTTGGGCTCAACAGTAGCCAAAAAGCATCCCTTTAGAGTTAGCACTTCAGATGGTCAGTGTCTTTCAAATATCGCTAAGTGATGAAATTAAAAAAAAATATTTTTTTTGAATTTGTCTTCTCCTTTTCTCCTAGCTTCATTTTCTGATTACAGTTCTAGAAAGAGCTTTTGTCTCAGGTTTCAATTTGCTCTCGGAACACAGCTAAAAACCTGAGGTTTTTTCTTCTCAGTTTGTGATAGGTTTATCGAATAAATTTGCTTTGATAGGCAGATCAGGTTAGGAAGGGGAGTGGTGTTTTTAGACTGTAAAGGGTTCCATCTAGGAGTTTAACTCTATTAGAGTTGTACTGAAAGAATTTGTCACTAGATATGGGACTTCTTATGGAAGGTATTACACTATATTATTACTTTATAACTTGAGCTCCTAACAAATATAAAAATCTCAGCTACTTAAAAATGTATTTTCCTGTTTAAAAACACTGTAGTGTATGTCATACTGGGAGGAAAAAGATACTCAGGTATTCAATAATGTTATGAGTATTGGTGAGTAGTCTGCAATCAAGGCCAAACTCATTCTCAAATTAAGCAGCTGTTCATCATACATATTAGATGTCCAGTCTAGACATTTCTAATAGTAATTAAAGCAAGCCTGAATATGTTTACTGCTGGTTTTACACTGCGATATTTCCTCTGAGAAGCCGTGCAGCCATGCTGCCTCTCTCAGTGCCCTTCTCCACCCTGACACATGCCCTTCTCCACCCTGACCCTTTTGGCTCCTTGGAAGAGGCAGTTTGTCAGGGAGAAAAATATGAAAATTGTTTTAAAGATACAAGGTGCAGCCACGGCTGTGATTAGTAAGGTGTCCATGAAGGGGATGTGCCTAATGCAGCACTGGTGTCTGCTGCATTTTTCCTTAGAAAAGAGAATAAGGCAGTTGCCCTCCATTGCTATAGGGTTTCTACTCTGCGCAGGGATTACTGAAAAAAATGCATCACACTGAGCTGAGAAGCTTCTTCATATCTATATTTTGATCCTTACTAAGCTATAAATATTTATAAGATTTGAGGTTGTGTTCGGGTGGTGTCTTCATTCACACTGTTCATGAGGTCTTCTGCAGTACAGGGAATGGTTGGCAGGGATCCCCTGACTGGAGGTTTTTGTGCATCTGAAATAAGTCCAGTCTAAGTAAATCCAAGTCTAAGTAAAACCAGGCTTTTTCCTGGCTCAGTCAATCTCTCTAGAGGTTAAAGATCCAAGATAAGGCAGTGTATCAGCACTTCTACTGTTCTATGCTTGCTTTCTTATTCTACACCTCTTCATAAAACTGCATTTTATGCTTAAAATATACCATCTGGGTAAAAAGGTGATTTAGTATCTTTATAAATTCAGAAGGAAAACAATTATGTTGGCTTTCTTCAGCTCACTTTTGTAATAAAGCATATCTTGATATATACATTTTACTATTAACAGAATTCCATTTCTTAAAAAAAATGCTGAAATTATCTTGTATTGATTTCTATGACTGCAAAATGTGTATGCAATGCTGTAGCTATTCATTACTTACTTAACAGATTAAAGGTTCTACCCTTTGTAAGGCTGAAAGTTATCCAGTAAGGCAGATGAAGCCATTTCTGTAAAAGAAATAAATTCTGGAATCAAAGTAATGACGAAGAAATAAGCTTCGGAGAATGGTGTCTATTGTTTGCTGCATAGCCATAGCTAGAGACCCTGCCATGATACATTCCATAGGTGCACATCCATAGAGTTCATGCCTAGCCCAGGGATTTGAGAATTCAAAAAACAGACAAAATCAATGAGGCTCAGAAAGCATGTAAAGAAAGTGTTATGCAAATCCGAGGATGCAGCTGATGTACAAAGAGATGAAGTGGTTTAACTATTATTTACACAAAGGGTTTTTGGGGAGAAAATGAATCTGCATCTCCTGCGACTTCAATTTGGAATATAATATTCTAGAGAAGCCACTCTACTCAGGTAACATTTGCTTCTGAAACAAATATAACATTAAAAGTGTGACATTAATTATATGTGCATATTTGTCTTATTTTGCAATCCTGTTGCCCAGTTATTTTATGAGAACAGTTTTCCTAACTAGGTGATAAGAAATCTGTCCTATTTTGCTCCTTATTATAGAATCACAGAATGCTTTGAGTTGGAAGGGACCTTAAAGATCATCTTGTCCCACCCCCTGCCATGGGCAGGGACACTTGTTCCAAGCCCTATCCAACCTGGCCTTGGACACTTCCAGGGATGGGGTAGCCACAGCTTCTCTGGGCAACCTGTGCCAGGGCGTCACCACCTTCAGACACTTCAAGGCCACAATCAGGTCACCCCAAAGCTTCTCCTCTCCAGGCTGAACAATCCCAACTCTCCCAGTCTTTCCTCCCAGCAGAGCTGCTCCATCCCTCTGCTCATCTTGGTGCCTCCTCTGGACTCTCTCCAGCAGCCCAATGTCCTTGCTGTGCTGTTCCCAGGGCTGGAGGCAGCTCTGCAGGGGGGTCTCAACTGAAGGGCAGAGGGGCAGAATCCCCCCTCCTGCTGCCCACGCTGTGGGATCAGCCCAGGGCAGGGGGAGTTTCTGGCTCTCAGCACACATGACTGGGGCATGGTGAGTTTTTCATTTTTCTTTTTGAGGCAACTCCTATTAAAGGTTGTTCTATACCAGCCCCAAAACTATGTGTCTGATGTTGAGTTAAAATAATGCTGAATTTCCTTAAAAACCACATCCTGAATCTCAAAACCCATCACTTACACTGTGGTATTTATGCCTGGATGTCAAAAGCATTGAGTGCTGCTTTTGAGTCATAAACAGACACCATGGTTCTAACCTCCTTTTGTCTATTTTGTGCTAGTGAAACCTGTATATAACTGAAAACTTTTTCTTTAAAGAATTTGAGAATTCTAGTGCACTTGGAAGCACAGGAAGTAACACAAAGTACTTTCCCTAATTCAGAAATTGAATACCTGAAATTCATGAGGTCTATGTTAATTTAAAAGAAAAACAAGCTTTGAGATAGATCTTTGTAAGTTGTTTTTCATTTAAACATGTGATCCCTTTGGACATTTACAGGTAATTCAAGTGAGAAGGAAGATGATTGACACATACTTGAAAAAATATAGCAACTGCTCCTTACCCACCACCCAATACTAAAACAACAGCACAGTACAGCTATGGTGGAGTGCTTCCGTGAGTAGGTGATCCATTAAATATCTGTTAATATCTTTACCTTCGAACAAATCTGAAGTCCAAATACATGGATAAACCTCCCAAGATCACTCTACATAGTATAGAGGAGAAAACAGAAGCAATCTGTCCCGCTGGATACCCTTGGTAATTGCATCTGGTTTTGTCTTCTCTGAATTAACTATTTCTTCACAACAATTTATCAGACCTGGTCTTCTTGGTGTATTTTTACAGTGGAAAAAAAGTGCAAACTAGTGCAATACTCCAGCACAAACTTTCCGAACACGTTGGTGCTGATAAGTACAGACGGGTATGAAATAACAGCTTTACCCCTCAATTGATTTTCCCACTAGGGGACACTGGGACATTATACTTTTGTTCAAATGAAAGACATTTCAAAAACAATCAAGATGGAAAATCCTCTTGTTCTTGCTCTAAAATACAATAAAAATATGCATATCTAATCTCTAATACATGCAGACTGATGTGTAATATGTTTTAAAATATCTGATGAGTGGCAAACTCCTGGGCAGGAATGCTAGATCTGAGTAGTTCAAACTAGTCCCTGATATTACAGATTTTGAATTGCAAAGGTAATGGATCATCTTTTTGACATTTGCCGCTCATTAAAAACAGTGTCAGAATGATGGATTAATCTGTGGGCATTTTCTCTCCTTGCTATAATCTTTGTCAAATGGATGAGGTATTGGAATTATAATACCTTTTGTATTATATGAATTATGAGGGCAGGCTTTAGTACTTTGACTTCTTTAAAAGTAGCTTTTTTTCATGGTGAACCTGGTATTTTACCCCTTTTTCAAGTGAGCAACAAACAGCAAATAAAAACATTCACATAAAAGCAGCAGCTAAATTTAGAACGATAAACTAATATAAGTGAGAGTAGGTTAATGGTGTGTAGCCTATGTAGAAAAGCCTTATGTACTCTCCATTAACATATTACATTTTACAGATAGATGGTTGTTGCCTTTTCCCCTTGTTGACTTTCCTGGAAATGAGCCTGTAATTTATGGAGCTGGGCTATGAATTGAGCTGTGCTTTCAAGCAGAGAAGGAGGAGCCCTCCTGTGTCAGGGGGTTTTCTGTTGCATTATTTTACTCCCTTCCTTGGCAGGTCCTATATATGGGGTTGTAGATATGAATGTTCCCCCCACTGCTCAACCTGTGCAGTCCCTCTCATGAATTGCAACCCGGAGATATGGGAAAGTTCATGACTTTGAGTATCTCTCTGAGAGAGTGCTCAGGAATATGAAGAACCATTTGCACCTCTTTAAAGGGACAATTTAGATCCCAATGTGAGAGTCTAATCAATTAAATTGATACTGGATTGTCCAGTGCCCTTTCTCAACTGGTGGGTAGAAAATGCCTGATGAGTGTTATCTGAATCATTCCTTGCTTGTAACTTGTTTAGAATGGAAGACACAAACACACATATAGATATACACACATCCCTATACTTTATTTAATAGCTATGAGTGGCATATGTGGTACAACTAAGGATAGGGCCTCAATTATTATGTCAACCTAGTTTTAAGTTTTCTTTCTGCAAAATTCTGTGAAAAATTCAGAGAAAAAATACTGCAATTCTGAGCAACACTGACAAAAAGGAGGGAGAAAATCAGATATAAATTTATAAGAATCTTTATTTCTATACTTTGTACCTTCCACTTTCACCCTTTCACAACATATTAAATGCACACTTTTTCCAACTTTCTTATTTTAGTCTGACTTTTTTCCACTGGTTTCTTCTCTACCATTCCAGACATTGTTCTTTCAGTGGGATGTCTGGCAATTTTTAACAATTCCAAGTCTGCAGTACTCAGCTGTTCCATCAGTGTCATTATCTATAACCAGCACGTGACTAGGAGCCTGAGACAGTTGTCTAAAGTCCTGAGCATATGTCTTTTGTAAAATGATGACTTTGGTGCTGTTTTTAACTTAAAAAGTGTTGCACAAAGGACTTATAACCTGCACATTAAGGAAGAGATACCCATTCATTTGTTTATATCAAGTTCTTTAAGAAAGCCACAAAAAAATGGCAAAATACAGACAAAAAGGTCAGGTCTTGTCTTTCTGCACATCGTATGTTTCTTAGTCTTTTGAGGGCTGTAATTAAGGCCTATCTGTATGCCTGTTACTCTGCAAGTGGCTGTGGTGAAAGAGTAGATCAGATAAAATCGATGGTGAAATTGGCTGTGGTAATTTGTAGAAGCCTGGAACAGCCCTGTTTGGATGTCTGGAATGAAACTTTGTCATAGATTTACTTGTTCTAAAAAAACCCAGTTTGGAATTTTTTTCCTCTGCACCACTGTGAAAGAAAGGTATTGAACAAGGGAGGGGGAGGGGGTGGCTAGAGTGAGTCACACCCACAAAAGAACTAACCAGCAGCCCCACATTCCAAGCTAATGGGCCTCAGAAGACTGTTTGGGGGAGGTGAGTTTTCCTCCTTGGGAAACTGCATCCTCACTCACTTTTGCCCTGACTCAGTGAAGGGGTGAGTGTGTGGAGAGGGAGATCCAGAATTCATTTTGTTGTTGGCCGGGTCATCTGGTTGCCTTTGGCCCTGGTCCGCCTCCGTTCTCTCGCTCCCTGTTCTGCCCATGGCCCGGAAGTGCCTCTGATTTCATCAGAGACGCCAGGGCCATCTGCAGAGGAACCTGTGAGGGAAGAGGTCGCCCCTCCCCTCCTCCGTTCCCCGTGTTGGCAGCAACTCATACCTATCGACGAAGGGGGGGAATCCCAGCCAGAGCCAGCCGTCGGCAGCGTGAGTCTGTGGGAAGAGCCCCTTTTCCCCTTTCCCCCTTCCCCTTTCAGTGGGGGGGAAATCTCCATTTTGGCTCCTCCCTCACAGTGGGGCCCAACAGCGCCCCCTGTTGGCCAACACTGAGCACTGCAGGGATCCAACAGCGCCCCCTGCTGGTCAACACCGAGCACTGCAGGCTCTGCTCCCCCAGCGATCCAACAATACCCCCTGCTGGCTGTGGTGAACATTGCACCAAAAGGTAGAAAGTACCAAACTGTTTTTGGAGAGAACCTTGGATGCAGGATTGTTGTTTATTTTTCTTGTTCTTTTTTTGTGCTGTCTATACACATATATCCTTTAATAAAGGGCTGTTATCTTTTCCTTCTCCATATTTCCTCAACTGGAGTCTCCTAATTTCTGATTTACAATTGATTAGAGGGAGGAGCTTGATCTTCCTCTTAACTCATCCTCCTTAGCAAACACTTCTGTCCCATTACATTGAGACAATCTGGAAAGAGCATTTGGTCCAACCTTTCATGGGAAGGGAGCCTACATGAGATTATCACATCATCCAATTACATCTTTAAAACCTTCAGTGATGGGGATTCTACCACATGCCTGGGGAGATTGTCCCGGGGAATGATTGTTTTCACTGTAAAAAATTTCTTTCTTACATCAAGATGGAAGTTAATACATCTTTTCCATAAGTTAAAGAACGTGAATCTCCTATTTTTGATCTGTTTTTGAAGCTGTATAAAATCATAGAGAAATGCAGAATCTACACTAAGTATGTATATACTCATTTTATGAACAATGGCCTTCATGAATTTTCTGAATGTCACAAAAAAAAAAAGATGAGTTTACGTGTGATACCTTATAGGGATTATTCTGTTTCTAATAATACCATTTAGAAAATGACTATTTAAAAAAAGTGCTCTGCTCAGCATCCAATCCCTCAAGTGATTCATCCTGTCTCAGCAGCGTTGTTTAAAAATAGAAGCATGAAGTATTTGTCCATTTGGAAGTCAGTGAGTGACACAGTTGAACAAAGTCAGAATTCCATCACTTGTGTTTTTGAAAAGAAAATTCTGATAAAGGCAGGAACTTGAGTTTTGCAAGAAGAGAAATATTCAAGGAAAAGATCCCTTTATCCTGACATAAAATCTAAAGGGAGGTTATATCAAGGAAAACTGTGGTATGCCAGTAGATCCCTCACACACACATCACATATTCATGAAAATCTCAAAACCTCTTATGAAATGCTCCCCTGTTGTTGTCTTAGTCATACGAGTTGAAGTTTTATCTTTGTTTTTAACTTCTCTCATAATTTCTGGGTTCCCATGTCTTTTAACAACCTAACTGTTTGTTTAAATTTAGTACACACATAAATGACCTCACTCCTTTGTCCTGCAGAAAATGCACCTCTGTCCTTCCAGACGAAGCCCACAAAAAAGATGGAGAGAGACTATTTACAAGGACCTGGAGTGACAGGACGAGGGGAATGGCTCAAAGTGCCAGAAGACAGGTTTAGATGGGATATTGTGAAGAAATTCTTCCCTGTGAGGGTGGAGAGGTCCTGGCACAGGTTACCCAGAGAAGTTGTGGCTGCCCCATCCCTGGAAGTGTTGAATGTCAGGTTGGACAGGGCTTGGAGTGACCTGGGCTAGTGGAAGGTGTCCCTGCCCATGGCAGGAGGTGTAATGAGATGAGCTTTAAGACCCTTTCCAAAGCATTCTGTGATTCTATGAATAAATTCACATGAAACAGCCTCATACCACTTCCTTTATAGACTTTGATTGCACTAAGTATTTCTTAGAAGTTATTTTTAAGTGTTTCATCTTTGGTAAATATCAAGGATCCATAGTTTTAAGAAAATACTGGAAGTTTTAGCAACCAATAATTTTATCAAAGGCAAAAATTAATCTGACAGCTGGAGTACTCGATGTATGTCTTGTACATTATTATAAACATATCTGAAAAGAAGGAAAAATTAGATTATTCCCTAATAAAACAGTAAATATCACCCAGAAAAAAAAAAAAAAGAGTTTACTGTCATTTTATATGTCCCTAGTTTGCAAGTAATAGAGTTCTTATGTGCCTTTATACAGTAGTGTAGTCTTGTACTTTAAAATATCTCAACATCTCACTGGGCAGTAATAGTGTTCATGTTTTTATCAAATTTGTCTTTATTTCAAATGCTTCATCTGAATGTATAAAAGTGTTTTATAATAGCAGTCACATAACCAAACATGTAAATGCAGTTTATTCAAATATCCACATGCAATGGATTAAGGCTCTGGCACATAATAAATAATTAACTTTTAGCGACTTGGAGACACCAAACAGATTTAGTACATTATTGCCTTACTCTAATTGTGTGATCTAAGGTCATTCCACCAGCAACAAGACTTGCTGAATTCAGTGGGTTTGATAAGATTGTGTATCCTAGAGACCAGTAAAAGTTAGACTTCTGTGACAAAGTTTAGACCATAAGAATGGTCTAAAGCAGAAGTAGAGCCCCACAGAATTAATCAGTATCGGTAGGTTTTATTTGAGTCAAGATGACAAAAATTTGCTTTCCCAAATTATAACACAGCATGTTATTCCAGTATTACATTTTCATTAAAAATTAAATGTGATATAAAAATGTCTCCAATGTATTTGATGCCATTCTGGAGTACAAAGGACAGGATATTACAAAACAATGACTCCTAAAGTATTTCACATTTTATGGGGGAAAAATAAATAGCTTAAAACACAGTAAAAGATGAACTGAGTTCTCAGCTTGTGAAAGCATTGGTGTACACAGAAGACATAGACAACTTGATTTAATGCACTCAATTAATTACTATTAATTATTTAAAATGTTATGAAACTCTGCCATGAACCTCTACTGAGATGCCATCGTGCCAAGCAAGCAGTTAAAATACAATACAGTTAACAGGAAAATAGAGAGCATAAGGAAATAAAATATTAAAAAGCTAAACAAAGTGGTGGTGTTAATAAATCTTTATCACATACTGAAATTCTAAATTCCCTGAAATGGAACCAACTACATTAGCTGATTTGTATTTCAACTCTTAAAGCCTTACCTTCTCCAAAAATCTTACTTCTTAAATGTCAAATATCTTCCTTTTTTTTTAGATACATTTATGATCTTTACTATTTGAATTGACTAATTTATGTTAGGAAGAGAAAACAATCATTAAAAAAAGAGAACAATCTGTAAAAGACACTCAATAAGATGGGCTTTTCCTGATTGGGAAATGTTCTGGTAAACAGAGAGGTGACTTAGCTACAAAGGGTTTTTTGATAGAGAGTAATGGTATGGTAAAGATCAACATGAACCTGTTACTTACATGAGCTCTGTTGCCTACAGAGCTGATTTTGGCATCAGCAATTGAAAATTCAACAACTAAAATATCATCTGTCAGGACTAAGTAGTTGTTCATGTCACTATAAATAAGATAGTTATGATAAAAGCCTTTTATAATGTAATTGTCTATAGAATTTCCCTTCCCTGTGTCACTGTAGCAAGACCCACTATTTGCACACTAAAATCCTGAGAATTGTTTACTCCTCTTTTCTGTTTTTCTTTTTTTTCTGGAATTGCATCAGTAGAACTCTGCAAGCCTGAAATTTCCCTCACAAGTTACACCTATGTACCAGGTGTCTGCCTTTTGCTGTGCTGTTAAAGGTTGAGACCTTTTTGACTTTCCAAAAATCCTCAAAATAAGATATTGTGTATTTGCCTCATATAAGTCTAAGATAAGGCTGTGCATCTTTCACCCTTCTCACCTCAAAGGGTCAGTGTGATAAGCTTTGCTAAAACAAATCTATCAGATAAGGACTGTGTAAAGGAAATGATCCAGTGAAATATATTCCTTTTTAATGTCCTACCTTCCCATGTAATTAAAGGCAGTTCTAAAATGCAACAGTTCAATCCAAGAAAAATGCTGTCTCTCCACTCAGTTGTTAAGCATAAAAACCCTGCAACCATCTGTCACTTATGATTATTAGACATGTCAAAGTGCTTTGTGCTACAGTTCTTTGAAGTATTGTAGGTTATATACATCAATTTATATTATGTCATCAATTACAGACTCAATACACACATTTGTACATCGATGTCCCAAAGGAAGGCCATTTGCTTTAACGGGCATCCCAACAACTGTTAAAAATACAACTCTATTATCAAATGATCAGTTTACTCTCTTTTGAGCAAACTCCAGAAATTTGCTTGCAGATACCATTCTAGTACATTTGTTTGGTTTGACTGGTTGGTTGGCGGAATATTTAGGGGAGCTTGATTATCATTGGATGTGATATGGAAGAGTAGAAACTTGTACATTTTTACATGTACAAAGATGCCTGTCAAATCCTCCCTCAGGATTGTAGCCAGGTGGGGGTTAGTCTCTTTTCCCAGGCAATTATCACCAAGACAAGAGGGCATGGTCTCAAGTTGTGCCAGGGGAGGTTTAGGTTGGATATTAGAAAGAATTTCTTTGCAGAGAGGGTGGTCAGACATTGGAATGGGCTGCCCAGGGAAGTAGTGGATTCTCTGTCCCTGGAGATTTTTAAAAAGAGACTGGATGTGGCACTTAGTGCCATGGTGTAGTAGCTGCAGTGGTAGTGGATCAAGGGTTGGACTTGATGATCTCGAAGGTCCCTTCCAACCCAGCTGATTCTATGATTCTATGATTCTGTGAAAAACATTCCAACATTTACAGAGTGATTGGTAGAGTAGAAAAAGCACTGACACATGGTACCCACTTAGGAAATGGTTTCTGCTAAGCTTTAGTTCTGGTATTGGTTCTCTCTGCCTCCCAGACTGTCCCTGTTGTGATTATCCATCGTGTCCTTCCAGATATATTGATTTAGAAAGCTTTAGGGATTGTGCTCTTTCCACTTATTCAGGTTTTATTCAGTTCAGGGAAAAGTCTCGCTTAATGATTGTCCTTAATATTCTGCAGTACCAAACCACTAAGTTTCCTCTTCTGAAAGCATAGTTCATGAAGAAATAACCAAAGAAAACATTTGAGAATGTTTTCATCAAGAAAAGGCTAACAATTCAGGACCTTAATAGCTCACAATTCAGAAACCAGGGAGGCCCAACCCTTCTGTTTTATGGGTATGAGTCATTCTTTTGGGATCCTAAGTTTTGAACAGCTGGGATAGGCATTTATTGCCAAGCATTATCAAGATCTGACATAACCTTTTTAGCACATTACAGCAAGGCCATACTTTGAAACATCAAAATATGTTGCCTTAAATGCTGCAAAGTCTTTTATACATAATTTTTTATGTGCAATAGTGTTGTTTCTGTGAGATCAAATGAGTACAGAAGTGTTTACAGAGTCCAGTCTTTTAAAGACACAGTATTCATAATAGATTCAGAATTTTTGTATAATATGATAGGTATTTAGAGAGTAAAAAGTTATTATTTCGATAATTTTATTTTAAAACTACTAATGTGTGTGTTATAAATATATATCGATATAAAACATTTCTGTTTATTTCTGTCATTTTCTTGTTCTTCTGCATTCTTAAATAAGTATTGACATGAAACTCCTGAACAAAAAGAGCAATGAACAAAAAATCCAATGTTTTCAATTGCTTCATAACTGTTTTTACTGAGTGTAGAATTTAATTTTGTCAAAATAAATTAGACTGCACTCTAAATTAATAGATTTTTTTTCTATTGAAAAGTAGATTTTATGGAGCTATTATTTCTCGAGCACACATATGTTATATCCCAATCGTATGTGTGTATGTCTGCTTTTAGGCCAAATATGTTGTAGTGGTTTGGATCTTGTTTTCCCCCCAGAGGTTAAGAAAAGTGGTAACCCCTAAGGGGTGGAAACACCTGGAAGTTTTGAAGTTCTGTCCAATGGGCACTCCTGCAGAAATGTAAACATACCACAAGCAAACAGAAGAGAAGAGTTGTAGTTTTGGGTGGTAGGTGAGGTGGCCATGTTGTAGGAGCCACGAGGAAAGGGGTCCGGAGCCCCTTGGGGCCTCTGGGGCCTCCCAGCCCCTGGTTGCGGGGAGGACTGCAAAGACTTGGAACAGTGTTAAGCTAGACTATGTGTCTGTAGCTGTGAACTGGGAGATGTTTTCCATCGTGAGTGAGCAGAGACAGAGCAGAAGCAGCGGCAGTGTCCAGAGGTTATGGCTAAAAACCAACTGATAAGGCCTGAACCGGAGGAGCAGCAGGAACAACATGCTGACAGCCCAAATCACAAAATTGCATACAGTGCTTACGAACATCAGCAAAGAATGTTGGGGTGGCATAAGAGAATATGTTTATCAGAGCCATGTGCTATCTGAACATGGGCAGGAAGGCTTTTAGGCAGGCACTCCTTTTCTGCAAAAGGGGGTTAGCACTATTTCTAGCAGGTGCTTGCCTAGTCTGTTCTTACAGATTTCTCCTAATATGGGCTTCATAATCTCCCAGTCTATTCCCCTGTGTCACTGCCACTTCTGCTCAAAATCTTTCTTTCTTGCTCTCTCAGTATTTGACTCAAATGTTCCTTTCTCTTCTGAAGACTTTTTCTTAACTCCCAGAAGGGGTAGGAAAAGCAGGTGGTGTTAGCTTTCTGCTAATGACCTGTTCTAATGCATAAAGAGCACTGGAATTTTAAAAAAGATGTAACTTGAGAAAAGCTTTTCCAACCTCTAGAGGGACCATATGAAGAAATCAATGTAAGAGGAAATAGAAAATTTTGTCTTGCCATAAAATTGTTCCAGAGATGAGGAGGTAATAGGATAGGGTAGGATAGGATAGGATAGGATAGGATAGGATAGCATAAACAGACTATTCCAATTGGAAGGGATGTACAATGGTCCTCTAGTCTAACTGCCTGACCATTTCAGGGCTGACCAAGCTAAATCATGTTGTTAAGGGCATCATCCAAATGCCTCTTAAACACTGACAGACTTGGGGCATTGACCTCTCTAGGATACCAATTCCAGTGCTTGAGCACCCTCTCAGTAAAGAAATGCTTCCTAATGTCCAGTCTAAACCTCCCTGGTGCAGTTTGGAGCTATTCCCACGTGTCCTATCACTGGACACCAGAAGAGTTCAGCACACCTCTCTCCATGTCCCCCCCTAAGGAAGCTGTAGAGAGCAGTGAGGTCACCCCCCGACCTCCTTTTCTCCAAACTAACAATCTCAGAGTCCTTGGTCACTCAAGGAAGTGATGTTCTTGCAAGCTTTGTAAATGCTTTAAATCTTCCGGAAAACTGAAAGGACCAGAATATTTCAAAATTCAAAATGTTTCTGATATATTTAAACAGCAACATGAAGTGGAAATAGGAGACAACTGATGCCGTAAGCCCCTAGTGGTTTTTTATTTTTCTAATATTTGTAAGACTTGTAAGTTTTATAAGTAGGTTTTAAAAGCAGAAACCCTCCCTTCTTTGTCCCTTGTCCCTTCCCCTTTCTCCAGTACCCTTGTTTATACATTCCTTAACCCTCTTACCCCATTCTATCCTCCCTATATCACTCATAGCCCCAAATCTAACAGAAATGTTTAGTCTTTTGTCAAGGCAAGGCCTAGACAGTTGACAGAACAGCATATCTGGGCCTAAACCACAGAATACGGTCAAGAATTAGGTAACTATGTACCCTTTGTGCTCTGATGATGATGAAGGTGATGAAGTAGGTGGTCCTGAAATACACCCCAGACCCATTTTAAGGGGGTGGACCCCGGGGAGGTCCAGAGTAAAAGCCAAGGGTGGACACATCTGGGATTGGATGGATGGTATTATAAAATGTAACCTCTTGGGCACAGGGGCGCGCGTCTTGTAACATCTTAGCCTTGGTAAATAAACCCTGTCTTATCTCACCCCTAATTTACTGCTCTGGAGATTTTTTCAGCACCTAAATCCCACGGCAACAGTTGGTGGTCTGTACATTGGGGAGACTTGGACCGGGACTTCTGCAGACTGGAAACTTTCACCGTGCAGGAATATTCCTCAGCAAGCTGGCTTTTATCTGAGATAATTCCCGCCCTGGTCTGAGAAGCCCAGCTCCACAGAACCCACGGAAGCAAGCACGGAGCATAGAGGTGAGATAAGAAAAGAGTGAATAAGGAAACGGTACCTATTTGGTTAGTTAGCAGCTGCGGGAAAGTTTAGTGTTTTGTGTTCCGGGATAGGGAACACGGGTTCCTGAAAAGTTTGCTTAAAAGACTTGGGCCCTCGGAATAGTCGCGAAAGTTGCTTTTCAGGAGGTGAACGGGTAGTTCGCCAGTTACCCAGGTCAGAGCAGGTCAACCTAGGGCTGTTTGGTTTGGAGGGGATGCCCTCCGGTGCTCTGACACTGTGGAAGAGCCGGTGGGGCTGTGGAGTCAGTGTGACTTGGTAAATAGCTGAGGGTTATGTAACAGCCTTATAACCTAAAGGTAGCAAGTTTGAAACCCAGTGTGTGACTGTGGTTTGTTTTTGTTTTACAAGCATGGGTTGTGTGGATTCAAAAGTTGAGATCCCTAAAGAATCCCCCTTGAGAATGGTTTTGAAGCATTGGAAAACTTTGGCTGGTTCTGAGACAACTTTAAAGAAGGAAGAACTGTGTAGGTTGTGTTTGGATGCCTGGCCGTTGTTTGGACAAATGAGAGGGGTGACGTGGCCGGAATTTGGTCCATTAGAACTAGGTACAGTGTTTCGATTGATCTCGCTTCTTCATGTAGAACAGAGGTGGCAGGAAATTCAATATGCAGAGCTGTTCTTGTCCCTGTTAATACGCCCTGAATTAGGTGTAGGAGATAAGAAAAACGAAAGTTCAAGACAGAAGGAAAAAGCAGAGATGGCTTTAGGAAGAGGGAAAAGGAAAGATCGAATTGTGGCTGCTCCTGTCCCACAAATCCTATTTAAGAACACCGGAGAAGATGATTTAGACATGTTGATATCACCTGACAGGAGGGAAAATAGCCCGGGAGCTCCACAAATTGGACTCCCTGCTGCAGCGACAGCGGGGGGGGTTGGGGCTGCCGGGGTGGCGGCTCCTGGACCGGCTCCGGCTGGGCAGGCGGGAGCCGTGGGGGGACTCCCTGGCGCGGGTATGGCTGCGCTGGGGGGAATTGGACAAGTTGGAATCTCCGGAGGAGTTGGCTCGGGGGCGGCGGGAGCCGCTCCGGGCACGGTTAGTACGGGACTTGCTGCCATGGCAACGAGTACAGGAGCAGGCACTGCGGGAGTAACAGGTTTGGGGTCAGCCCTGGCTGCAGCGGCGGCGGGGGGAGGAGCCCCAGGAGCGGCAGCAGGAACAACCCCTGGAATTCCAGGAGGGGCAGGGGCGGTGCCAACAGGCGGGGCCTCTGTCCTGACTGACTTGGGGGGTGGAGCTGGAGCCGCCCACTTTCCCACTCTTCCCCCTCCTGAGGGGGGAAGAAAAGAGGAACCGAGAGAGTTTCCAACTTCTGCCCCTCATGAAGAGGGAACAGAGACGCATAGACAGGGCAAGCCGGTTTCAGCTGCTGAGAGAAGGGAGAAGCGAGGTTTACCACCGTTTGATAAGGACACGGAAGCAGAGGGTGAATTAAGTGATAGCCCGGGGGAAGGAGAAGCAGACCCGCCTGTAGTAAGACCAAAGGGAAAGAGGGTCTGCGAAGCGTTAGCAGTCCCCGACCCGGTTGCAAGTAGAACAAGGGCAAAAGATAAGCCACCGTTAGAAGCCCCCTTAAGACAAGCCGTGACCAATCAAGGCACTGTATTAATAAAGGTTCCTTTCTCACTGGTTGAGTTACAGCAATAGAAAGATTATGTGGGGGCATATAGAGATAATCCAGAAAAGATGACAAATTATGTCCAAAGAGCAATCAAAACTCAGAATCCTGATTGGTGTGATCTAGAGGTTATGATGGATACCCTATTAGACCAAACAGAGAAGGAGATGGTGAAAAGAACTGCTCAAAAGGCAATAGAAATACAAAAAAACCTCTGGGCAGTTTCCAGGCGAGGATATCAAAGATATCCTCCCCCTCACGGATCCCGGATGGGATCCGAATGTGTCAGCAAATTTAGAAACTTTGAAACGTTATCGAGACTGGGTAATTTATGGATTTCGGCATGGAGTTCCAAAGGCGGTGAACTGGTCCAAAATGTACGAGGTTAGACAAGACATAAATGAGTCACCCACAGATTTTCTAAACAGATTAAAGGATGTTATCAGGAAATATACTGACATAGACATTGAATCAGATATGGGAAAGAAAAATCTGGTGTACTTATTTGTAGGACAGTCCACAGATGATATAAGAAGAAAACTGCAAAAAGCAGGTGGTGATACAAAGGATATTAATGAACTGTTAGATATAGCCTGGACAGTATATCAAAATAGGGAGCAGAAAAGGAAAACAAGGGTGATAGAACAAGAAGGTGGCTATAGAGAGCCTCATAGACGTAACCACAGGTATAACAGGTCTAACCATCGACAGGACATAGCAGATGACAGATGTTCTAACTGTAAGAAGAAGGGACATTGGAGAAAAGACTACCTGGAGCTGAGGGGAACTGAAAACCCACTTCCCCCACCACCACCACCAGCCCCCCAACTGACTGTGAGTCAGAATGTATGAGGGGGACCGGAGGCTTCTTCCCCAGCAGAGTCTCTGGTTACAACTAAGCTGGGAGGGGGAGAGTGTTGAATTTTTGGTTGACACAGGTGCGGTATACTCTGTTTTAAATACTTTGGAAGGAAAATTGAGTCATGAAACTGTAACTGTGGTAGGTGCTACAGGGGTAAGTGAAACAAGGCCATTTTTTAAACCTTTAAAATTCAAATTGGGCAAGCACTGGGTAACTCACCAATTTCTTTACATGCCAAATTCTCCTAAGCCTTCACTGGGTAGAGACTTACTGGAAAAATTAGAAACCGAAATTAAATTCACCAAGGGGGGAGACATAAAGGTTATAATCCCAGATACTAAATATATCGAGGCAGCTGCTTTCTTTACACAGGAAAATCATGGAGAAATCCCCACAGAAGTTGAAAATACTGTCATACCTTTAGTCTGGGCCAGTAAGTACCCTGGGAAGTCAAAGCAAGTTGAACCAGTAAGCATCGCACTCAGGCCAGGAGCAGTCCCGGTAAGGCAAAACCAATATCCTTTGAAATTAGAAAACCGAAAAGGCCTAGCACCTATAATTGAAAAGTTCCTTAAATTTGGTTTACTAGTAGAATGTGAATCCAGATTTAATACCCACATCCTACCAGTGAAAAAGGCCGATGGCAAAAGCTATCGACTAGTCCAGGATCTTAGGGCCATCAATAAAATAACTGAGGACATTTACCCAGTGGTAGCCAACCCCTATACACTGTTAACCACATTGACAGAGGATTTAGGATGGTTCACTGTACTCGATCTTAAAGATGCCTTTTTCTGCATTCCTGTACACAAAGACAACCAGGAGATTTTTGCTTTTGAGTGGGAAAATCCTGAGACAGGGAGAAAAATGCAACTAACCTGGAGAGTTCTTCCACAAGGCTTTAAGAACTGTCCAACACTTTTCGGAAATCAGTTGGCAAAAGAACTGGAGGATTGGAGAAGACAGCAGCAAGAAGGAGTTGTCCTGCAGTATGTTGACGACATCTTAATTGCAGCCAAAAGCCGGGACCAATGCATCGAGTTCACTGTAAGTCTCTTGAACTTTTTGGGGCTAAGTGGGTATCGGGTCTCGAGAGAGAAGGCACAGATAACCAAAGAGATAGTCATCTACCTGGGACTTGAAATCTATCATGGGCATCGGCAACTCAGTACAGACTGAAAAGAGGCCATTTGCCGTCTCCCAGAGCCCCACACTGTATGAGAAATGCAGGCTTTCCTGGGAATGGTAGGATGGTGTCGGCTGTGGATAGCTAACTATGGGTTGCTAGTCAAACCTCTGTATGAAGCCCTGAAAACGGCCAAAGAGGGAGTTGTGACATGGACAGATGAGACCAGAAATGTGTTTCAACAACTGAAACAGTCCTTGATGTCAGCTCCAGCACTAGGACTACCAGATTTAACTAAACCTTTTGAACTGTTCGCACACGAGCAGTTGAATGTTGCTCTGGGGGTATTATCGCAAACTTTGGGAAGCCAACGAAGAACTGTGGCTTATTTCTCTAAACAGTTGGACAGTGTTAGCCAAGGGTGGTCGGGGTGCCTGCGAGCTGTTGCAGCAACTGTTATCCTGATTGAAGAGGCCCGGAAGCTCACCCTTGCGCAGCATATCACCGTATATGTACCCCATGCAGTTCAAGCCGTGCTTGAACAAAAGGGAGACCACTGGCTGTCCCCCAGCAGAATGCTTAAGTACCAGGTTGTGTTGCTGGAACAAGATGATGTTACTTTGAAAACAACATCTATTGTAAATCCAGCTATGTTTCTGTCTTCAACACTAACCGACAGTGTCCCCGAGCATGACTGTTTACAGACTATAGAGGAGACTTGCTCCAGCAGACCAGACCTGAAAGATGTGCCCCTGGAAAATGCAGACTGGGAACTGTATACAGACGGAAGCAGCTTCATGCGAGATGGTAAGCGCTTCACAGGGTATGCAGTGACGACCAGAGACGAAGTGATCGAGGCAAAAGCCTTGCCAGCAGATGTGTCATCCCAAAAAGCAGAATTAATCGCATTAACAAGAGCCTTGGAACTGAGTGAAGGAAAGAAGGTAGATATCTGGACTGACTCAAAATATGCATTTAGCGTTGTACATGCCCACGGAGCAATCTGGAAAGAAAGAGGACTACTGACAGCCCAAGGCAATGGAGTCAAGCATGCAGACCAAATCCATGCACTCCTGCAGAGTATTTGGAAACCAGAGGAGGTAGCTATTATGCATTGCAGGACCCACCAAAAGGGGAAAACAATTCCCGAGTTGGGAAATCAGTTTGCTGATCAAGCAGCAAAAGGGGCTGCAGAAAAAGGCATCTTGGCAATAGTGCCACAAAAGGAAATTGATTTGACAAAATACACCCCTAAGTATGATGAGAGAGACAATCAGCTAATTAGATCACTGAAAGCTGAAATCAAAGAAGGGGGGTGGGCTGTTACCTCTACTGGACAGGTTGTAGTCCCACCACTGCTCCTTGGGGAAATAACTCAACAGGAACACGAGGTTACCCATTGGGGAATGGAAAACCTCCTGAAAAATCTAAAGAAAACAGTAATAGGAACAAATATGACTGAAGCTGTGCAGTCCATAGTAGGTAAGTGTGAAATCTGCAAACGAAACAACCCAGATACATCAAAGAGAGTGGTACTAGGGGTAACAAAAGTTGGAGACCAACCTGGAGATTACTGACAAAAAGATTTTGCTGAGTTACCACCGGGGGGGGATACAAATACATCCTTGTATTGGTTGACACTTTCAGTGGATGGCCTGAAGCATACCCCTGTCACACTAACGCAGAAAGGGAAGTGGTAAAAACTTTACTTAACCACATAATTCCAAGGTTTGGGGTTCCTCTAGGAATGGCACCAGATAGAGGAACACATTTCATTGCGACAGTAGTAAAAGAAGTATGCCACATCCTGGGAATTGTCTGGGACCTACATACCCCCTATAGACCTCAGGCTAGTGGCAAAGTTGAACGAATGAATGGCACTTTGAAAATGCAAATAAGCAAAATTTATCAGGAAACATCTATGTCCTGGGTTCAAGCTTTGCCACTAGCTCTGCTGAGGATTCGTATCCAGCCGAGGCGGAGGGATAACATAAACCCATATGAAATACTATATGGAAGACCATATCAGGCACCACACATACCAGGGGATGTACACTTAAGAGGGAGAGCCGATTTACAAAAATATTTGATTGTTTTAGGCTCTACTTTGCAGAAGCTGCAGAAGGTCATCGAGTTATCCAGACCCATAGGACTGAACACCCCTGCTCATCCATTCCAACCAGGAGACTGGGTCTACGTCAAGTGGTGGAACAGTGACCCCTTGCGAGCCAAGTGGAGAGTACCATACCAAGTCCTGCTGACTTCCCTCACTGCCGTCAAAGTTGCTGGCAGAGAACCCTGGTTCCACTATTCCAGAGTCAAGAGAACATCAGCTCCTGGAACAACCAGCCAGTCAGAACCGGACACCGATGACGAGGATGTGGAATAGACTGCTTGTTCTGTGTATTCTGTTTGTGCAACCGGTAACTATGAAACGAGTTTGGGACCAAAAATTGCATGTAGCCCTAGTCCAAAACGTATCTAAAATTCACCGGAAAACTGAATGCTGAATTTGTACTCAAGTACCAGCAATTGATGATGAGAATAGTGAGTGACCCCTAATTGGCATTTTACTAAATGAGACAAACTTCGGTAAGTCCATGATGAATTTCCCAGGGACCTGGAAGCCAGTTACAGAGGCTTATTATCCGATGGCCCTAAGTAATGTAATTTCTAATCAGGATGTTGTTCCCTGCATGATTATAAACTCTACGGGAAAAATCATTCTCCCCCCCCTACTGTGATAAAAACAATTCAAAAGAAGAGATAAACCCAGAAATTGCTGCGGGGATGGCACAGTTCCCTTAGAGATTAATTCCTCCCCAGGGTTCAGGATGGTACTGGATTTGTGAAAAGGAGGCCTGGAAAGTCTTGCCCCTTGATAAAGATCGGGCCTGTGCCCTGGGGGCAGTGATTCCAAATATAACAATTCTTGACCCAATTGATGAACAGGAATGGAAAAAACCCTATCCAAAAAGAGTGAAAAGAACTAACAATCCCCTCATTGAGCACCCTACAATTTTCCACAGCATAGTCAGGGCTTTAGTCCCGTCTCTAGGAGTGAGTGAATTGGAAAAGGCAATTGTAAATATTTCGACTGTCATGGAAAACATTCAAGATCACAGTCTGGATGCAATTGAAACCCTGAAAGAACAGTTCCAAAGCTTGTCTCGTGTAGTAATACAAAATAGAATGGCCCTCAATTTTTTGCTAGCCTCACAGGGAGGCATGTGTAAAGTCATCAATACCACCTGCTGCTCTTACATAGATCAGACTGGCAGAATTAATAATGATTTGACCACAATTCGAAATCAAACCAAAATCTTACATCAAATATCTCTAGATGATGTCTCCCTAGGTTTAGGAAATGTCCTCCACAAACTCACTTCATGATTACTGAACTGGACATGGATGAGACAACTGTTTATTTTAGTATTGTACATACTTAGTGTAATAGCTCACTGCATGCACCAATGTTATAGTTGTTGTAGGTGTAGGAAGTAGAGATTGGACAAGACCTTTGGGTTTTGTCCAGTCTCTAAGGGGGGACTGATGCCTTAAACCCCTAATGGTTTTTTATTTTTCTAATGTTTGTAAGACTTGTAAGTTTTATAAGTAGGTTTTAAAAGCAGAAACCCTCCCTTCTTTGTCCCTTGTCCCTTTCCCTTTCTCCAGTACCCTTGTTTATACATTCCTTAACCCTCTTACCCCATTCTATCCTCCCTATATCACTCATAGCCCCAAATCTAACAGAAATGTTTAGTCTTTTGTCAAGGCAAGGCCTAGACAGTTGACAGAACAGCATATCTGGGCCTAAACCACAGAATACGGTCAAGAATTAGGTAACTATGTACCCTTTGTGCTCTGATGATGATGAAGGTGATGAAGTAGGTGGTCCTGAAATACACCCCAGACCCATTTTAAGGGGGTGGACCCCGGGGAGGTCCAGAGTAAAGGCCAAGGGTGGACACATCTGGGATTGGATGGATGGTATTATAAAATGTAACCTCTTGGGCACAGGGGCGCGCGTCTTGTAACATCTTAGCCTTGGTAAATAAACCCTGTCTTATCTCACCCCTAATTTACTGCTCTGGAGATTTTTTCAGCACCAAAATCCCATGGCAACACAATTAATTGCATACATAGGTTTGCTAGTTTTCCATAAGAACAGAGATTAAAGGGTACCACTGTACTAAGACTAAATTAGAAACATGTAGTTCCTTTAGTGGTCCCTTTAAACATTCACTAATTTTTTTAATGATTGTGGAAATTTGCCTGATTGATAACTAATTACAAATTAACTATACAAATGAAATATTAGACTAGTGATGATATTTCTTGGACAAAGGAAATTGAATTCCCAAGGTTTGTATTCTTACACTAAGCCAAATATTCCCTGGCCCTCTGCAGCACCATTTGTATTTCAATTAGTTTGTGGCTCTAAGCCCCTAGTTACCATACCTTGTTTTTAATGTAGTCATCCACTGCCTGAGAAATGAAAGAGCATTCATTTTTTCTTCTAAAATCAGGTTTCTTATGTGTATTTTTTAAGAGCAAATCAGCTGCTATAGTTCAGTCTGTAATTTAAAGGGATAAATCCAACACATTTGAAAGCTAAGTACCACACATAATTTGACACACATGTATTTTTAATATCCCTTAAGAAAACCAGTGATGAGTTGGCAAATTCACTGAAAGCTCAACTCACCTAAAATCAGAAGATAACTCAAATTTCCAGAAGAAGCAAACTTTTCAGCTTTGCACTTCATTGGTGTCTTCAATCTGAATGTTTTACTTCATGGTTTTTTTACTGGCAGGAGTAACTGCTTTCTAGTGAATTGGGATGCTTTTGAATTTTTTAATCAATATATAAATAAATAACCATGTCACACAATTATCTGTCCTAGTAGTACTTAGAATATTTATCTTTTTCTCATTTATTTGTTGCAACCAGCTCTCTAAGCAAGTTGTATACTAAAATTCAGTACAGAACAACATAGTCTGTTCTAATGAGGGATAGATACCATAAATAAAGGTTACATGTGTTTCAGTTTTTTAATTTGATATTCTGAATTGGTCATGTCATGTTGATATGGTTTGAAGCTGGCTCCCTGCCAAGTCTCCAAACCTTACCACAAGAAGTCCCCCCCTACAAACCTCAGGGAGAAGGGAAAAAAAACCCAAGAGAACTGAAACGAGAGACAATATATATATAAAGCAATATATATAAATATATTTACACTTATATTACAGTTATAT
>NW_020884971.1:1662512-1665910 GCF_003945725.1 Corapipo altera | reverse complement strand
AAAGCAATATATATAAATATATTTACACTTATATTACAGTTATATACAATTGAAATATATATACAATTTCAAAAGGAAAAGGGAAAGGGAAAAAAAAGGAACAAGTAGGGGTTCTGCTTGTGCAGGGCCAGCTCGATTGACAGAACCCCTGGTGTTAACTAGCCACGTAGCCTTGGCTAAGTTCTTATCCCAGTTCTTGTAAGTTCCCTCACCTAGTACCTTCAAGATAGTTTTTAACAGTCCATTACTTCACTCAACCTTCCCAGCAGCTGGTGCATGATATAGAATGTGGTGCACCCATTCGATACCATGTTCCCTTGCCCAATTGGTGACTAAGTCGTTTTTGAAATGAGTCCCGTTGTCTGACTCAATACGTTCTGGAGTCCTGTGTCGCCACAGGACTTGCTTTTCAAGGCCCAGAATGGTATTCCGGGCCTTGCGTGGGGCACTGAAAAAGTCTCTAGCCATCCAGTGGTTGCTTCCACCATGGTGAGCACATAGCACTTACCTTGGCGGGTCTGTGGCAATTTGATATAATCAGTCTGCCATGCCTCTCCATACTTATACTTATCCCATCGTCCACCATACCACAGGGGTTTCAGTCTTTTCGCCTGCTTAGTAGCGGCACAGGTTTCACAATAATGGATAACTTGAGAAATTATATCCGTGGTTAAATCCACCCCTCAGTCTCGTGCCCATCTGTGGGTGGCATCTCGACCCTGATGACCTGAAGCGTCATGGGCCCATCGAGCTAGGAACAACTCTCCCTTCTGCTGCCAGTCTAGGTCTCCTTGTGACACTTTGACTTGTGCAGCTCGGTCTGCTTGTCTGTTGTTAATTGTGTTCTTCATTAGCTTTCATTAGCTTGTTTCTTGGATGGGCGTCTACATGGTGGACTCTCACATTCAGACTCTTCCCTCTGGCAGCGATGTCCTGCCACAAGTCAACAGCCCAGATGGGTTTTCCTCCACAGCTCCAGTTCATCTTCTTCCATTGGTCTAACCATCCCCCTAGGGCATTGGCTATCATCCACGAGTCGGTGTAGAGGTAGAGTCTTGGTCATCCTTCTCATTCGGCAATGTCCAGGGCCAATTGGTCAGCTTTGAGTTCTGCAAATTCACTTGACTCACCTTGACCTTCAGCAGCTTCTGCCACTCCTCAGGTGGGACTCCAAACGGCTGTTTTCCACTTTCGGTTCCTTCCTACAATACAGCAAGAACCATCAGTGTAAAGGGCATAACGCCTCTGTTCATCTGGCAACTGATCATATGGCGGAGCTTCTTCATCTCGGTTCTTCTTCTTCTTCTCCTGCCAGACTGAAGTTCCCACCTTCAGACCAGTTTGTGATAACCTCCAGAATTCCAGGGCGATTTGAGCTTCCCAATCGTACATGCTGCGTAATCAAAGCTATCCACTTGCTCCACGTAGCATCGGTGGCATGATGCATAGGGGGCACCTTCCCTTTGAACATCCAACTCAGGACTGGTGGTTGGGGTGCTAGGAGAAGCTGTGTTTCAGTGCCAACCACTTCTGAGGCTGCTTGTATGCCTTCGTAGGCTGTCAGAATTTCCTTTTCCATAGGAGTGTAGTTGGCTTCAGAACTCCTGGAACTTCGGCTCCAGATGCCAAGTGATCGCCCTCGCGTCTCACCAGGCACCTTTTGGCAGAGGCTCCAGGAGGGACCTTTATCTCCAACTGTAGTGTAAAGTATGTTCTTCACGTCTGGTCCCGTTCGAACTGGTCCAAGAGCCACGGCATGTGCAATCTCTTGTTTGATCTGTTTGAATGCCTGTTGTTGTTCAGGACACCATTGAAAGGTATTCTTTTTAGGGGTCACAAAGTGAAGAGGGCTCACAATCTGGCTATACCCAGGGATGGGCATTCTCCAGAAGCCTATGGTCCCCAAGAAAGCTTGCGTGTCCTTCTTGTTGGTCGACAGAGCCATGGCTACAATCTTATTGATGACATCTGTTGGTATCTGGCGCCATCCATCTTGCCATTTCATCCCTAGGAACTGGATCTCTCTGGCAGGTCCCTTGACCTTATTCTTCTTGATGGTGAAACCGGCGTCAAGGAGAATCTGGATGATTTCCTCTCCTTTCTCAAAAACTTCTTCCGTTGTGTCCCCCCATACAATAATATCATCAATGTACTGGATATGTTCTGGGGTCTTGCCCTTCTCCAGTGTGGTCTGAATCAGTCCATGGCAGATTGTTGGACTGTGCTTCCACCCCTGGGGCAGTCGGTTCCATGTGTACTGCACACCTCTCCACATGAAAGCAAACTGCGGTCTGCACTCTGCTGCTAAGGGAATGGAGAAAAATGCATTGACAATGTCGATGGTAGCATACCACTTCGCTGTCTTAGACTCCAACTCGTAGTGGAGCTCCAACATGTCTGGTACAGCAGCACTCAATGGTGGCGTGACTTCATTCAAGCCACGATAGTCCGCCGTCAATCTCCATTCACCATCTGACTTACGTACAGGCCAAATGGGACTATTGAAGGGTGAGTGTGTTCTACTAACCACCCCTTGGCTTTCCAACTTGTGGATCATCTTATGGATGGGAATCACAGTGTCTCGATCCATCTGGTACTGTCGTCTATACACTGTCTTAGTGGTTGTCAGCACTTACTGGTCCTCGACTCACAGTAATCCTACAACAGAAGGATCTTCTGAGAGGCCGGGCAGGGCAGATAATCGTTTGGATTCCTCTTCAGTCACCGCGGTTATACCAAAAACCCATCGGTACCCCTTCGGGTCTTTGAAGTATCCTCTCCTGAGGTAATCCATGCCAAGAATGCAAGGGGTCTCTGGCCCTGTCACAATGGAATGTTTTTCCCACTGGTCTCCTGTCAGGTTTAATTCGGCCTCTACCACCGACAGCTCTTGAGACCCTCCTGTCACCCCAGAAATTGAAACAGTCTCTGTGCTCACATGTCCTGAGGGCACTAACGTACACTGTGCGCTGGTATCTATTAAAGCTTGGTACCTCTGAGGATCCAATGTGCCAGGTCATCGAACCCACACAGTCCAGTAAACTCTGTTATCTTTCTCGTCCCTCTCCTTCTCCTGGCAGAAGGTAGGGCCCCTCTATTGGTTCTGGTCAGAGCATTCACCATTGGATCTTTGCTTCGGCTTGTCGGAGGCTTTCTTGTCATCCTGGAAATGGACTCCAGTCTTCCTGCATCTGGGAGATCTCAGTTCTCTTTCAAAGAAATCTACATCTACTACATAGACAACTTTATCGGTTTCCTTGTGTTTTAGTTCTCTCACTCTGGCCTCAAGTCTGGAAGTAGATTCACCATCCCACTTCCTCATGTTTTCTCCATGGGCGCGCAGATAGGACCACAGTTCACTGCGCTTACATCTACGCTTAGGGTTTTCGCTCCTTCTG
>NW_020884971.1:1658746-1662502 GCF_003945725.1 Corapipo altera | reverse complement strand
CAGAAGGAGCGAAAACCCTAAGCGTAGATGTAAGCGCAGTGAACTGTGGTCCTATCTGCGCGCCCATGGAGAAAACATGAGGAAGTGGGATGGTGAATCTACTTCCAGACTTGAGGCCAGAGTGAGAGAACTAAAACACAAGGAAACCGATAAAGTTGTCTATGTAGTAGATGTAGATTTCTTTGAAAGAGAACTGAGATCTCCCAGATGCAGGAAGACTGGAGTCCATTTCCAGGATGACAAGAAAGCCTCCGACAAGCCGAAGCAAAGATCCAATGGTGAATGCTCTGACCAGAACCAATAGAGGGGCCCTACCTTCTGCCAGGAGAAGGAGAGGGACGAGAAAGATAACAGAGTTTACTGGACTGTGTGGGTTCGATGACCTGGCACATTGGATCCTCAGAGGTACCAAGCTTTAATAGATACCAGCGCACAGTGTACGTTAGTGCCCTCAGGACATGTGAGCACAGAGACTGTTTCAATTTCTGGGGTGACAGGAGGGTCTCAAGAGCTGTCGGTGGTAGAGGCCGAAATAAACCTGACAGGACACCAATGGGAAAAACATTCCATTGTGACAGGGCCAGAGACCCCTTGCATTCTTGGCATGGATTACCTCAGGAGAGGAGACTTCAAGGACCTAAAGGGGTACCAATGGGTTTTTGATATAGCCGCGGTGACTGAAGAGGAATCCAAACGATTATCTGCCCTGCCCGGCCTCTCAGAAGATCCTTCTGTTGTAGGATTACTGTGAGTCGAGGACCAGTAAGTGCTGACAACCACTAAGACAGTGTATAGACGACAGTACCAGATGGATCGAGACACTGTGATTCCCATCCATAAGATGATCCACAAGTTGGAAAGCCAAGGGGTGGTTAGTAGAACACACTCACCCTTCAATAGTCCCATTTGGCCTGTACGTAAGTCAGATGGTGAATGGAGATTGACGGCAGACTATCGTGGCTTGAATGATGTCACGCCACCATTGAGTGCTGCTGTACCAGACATGTTGGAGCTCCAGTACGAGCTGGAGTCCAAGACAGTGAAGTGGTACGCCACCATCGACATCGTCAATGCATTTTTCTCCATTCCCTTAGCAACCGAGTGCAGACTGCAGTTTGCTTTCACGTGGAGAGAAGTGGTACATGTGGAAGCACAGTCCAACAATCTGCCATGGACTGATTCAGACCACACTGGAGAAGGGCAAGACCCCAGAACATATCCAGTACATTGATGATATTATTGTATGGGGGGACACAACGGAAGAAGTTTTTGAGAAAGGAGAGGAAATCATCCAGATTCTCCTTGACGCCGGTTTCACCATCAAGAAGAATAAGGTCAAGGGACCTGCCAGAGAGATCCAGTTCCTAGGGATGAAATGGTAAGATGGATGGCGCCAGATACCAACAGATGTCATCAATAAGATTGTAGCCATGGCTCTGTCGACCAACAAGAAGGACACGCAAGCTTTCTTGGGGACCATAGGCTTCTGGAGAATGCCCATCCCTGGGTATAGCCAGATTGTGAGCCCTCTTCACTTTGTGACCCCTAAAAAGAATACCTTTCAATGGTGTCCTGAACAACAACAGGCATTCAAACAGATCAAACAAGAGATTGCACATGCCGTGGCTCTTGGACCAGTTCGAACGGGACCAGACGTGAAGAACATACTTTACACTACAGTTGGAGATAAAGGTCCCTCCTGGAGCCTCTGCCAAAAGGTGCCTGGTGAGACGCGAGGGCGACCACTTGGCATCTGGAGCCGAAGCTACAGGGGTTCTGAAACAAACTATACTCCTGTGGAAAAGGAAATTCTGTCAGCCTATGAAGGCATACAAGCAGAAGTGATTGACACTGAAACACAGCTTCTCCTAGCACCCCGACTACCAGTCCTGAGTTGGATGTTCAAAGGGAAGGTACCCCCTACGCATCATGCCACTGATGCTACGTGGAGCAAGTGGATAGCCTTGATTACGCAGCATGTACGATTGGGAAGCTCAAATCGCCCTGGAATTCTGGAGGTTATCACAAATTGGTCTGAAGGTGGGAACTTCAGTCTGGCAGAAGAGTAAGAAGAGCCAGTGAGCTGAGCTGAAGAAGCTCCGCCATTTGATCAGCTACCAGATGAAGAAAGGTGTTATGCCCTTTTCACTCATGGTTCTTGCCGTATTATAGGAAAGAACCGAAAGTGGAAAGCAACCATTTGGAGTCCCACCCGACGAGTGGCAGAAGCTACTGAGGGTCAAGGCGAGTCAAGTCAATTTGCAGAACTCAAAGCCGTCCAATTGGCCCTGGACATTGCTGAACGAGAAGGATGGTTGTAGCAGAGGCGGTCCTTGTATAACAAGGAATAATGATGCTCCTCGTGGTGGTGTGGACAAAGAGACTTTATTTCAAACTCGGTGCGGTTTTATTCCTTAACACCATGTGACTTTTTAACCAACCAGGTTACTTATGTCGGGGCATGCTCTCTTGGACTCTGTTACCTCGGCACATCCCTTGTGCCTTTAGACACGCCTCCCACAGATGGCCAAGGCTCTACCTCTACACTGACTCATGGATGATAGTTAATGCCCTATGGGGATGGTTAGACCGATGGAAGAAGATGAACTGGAGGCGTGGAGGAAAACCCATCTGGGCTGTTGACTTGTGGCAGGACATCGCTGCCAGAGCGAAGAGTCTGAATGTGAGAGTCCACCATGTAGATGTCCATGTGTCCAAGAAGCGAGTTAATGAAGAACACGATAACAACAGAGAAGCGGACCGAGCTGCACAGATAGGAGTGTCACAAATAGACCTAGACTGGCAGCAGAAGGGAGAGTTGTTCTTAGCTCGATGGGTCCATGACGCTTCAGGTCATCAGGGTCGAGATGCCACCCACAGATGGGCACGAGACTGAGGGGTGGATTTAACCATGGATATAATTTCTCAAGTTATCTATGATTGTGAGACTTGTACCGCTACTAAGCAGGCGAAAAGACTGAAGCCCCTGTGGTATGGTGGACGATGGGATAAGTATAAGTATGGAGAGGCATGGCAAGTTGATTATATCAAATTGCCACAGACCCACCAAGATAAGCACTATGTGCTTACCATGGTGGAAGCAACCACCGGATGGTTCGAGACTTTTTCAGTGCCCCACGCAATGGCCCGGAATACCATTCTGGGCCTTGAAAAGCAAGTCCTGTGGAGACACGGGACCCCAGAACGTATTGAATCGGACAACGGGACTCATTTTAAAAATGAATTAGTCACCAATTGGGCGAGGGAACATGGTATCGAATGGGTGTACCACATTCTATATCATGCACCAACTGCTGGGAAGGTTGAAAGTTATAACGGACTGTTGAAGACAACTCTACAGTCACTAGGTGAGGGAACTTACAAGAACTGGGATAAGAACTTAGCCAAGGCCACCTGGCTAGTTAACACCAGGGGTTCTGTTAATCGAGCTGACCCTGCACAAGTAGAATCCCTCCACATTGTTGATGGAGATAAAGTTCCAGCAATCCATTTGAGGGGAATGCTAGGGAAAGCTGTTTGGGTTACCCCTGCCTCAGGCCAAGACAAACCCATTCGTGGGATTGTCTTTGCTCAAGGGCCAGGACATACGTGGTGGATAATGAGGAAGGATGGAGTGATCCAATGTGTGCCCCAAGGAAATTTAGCCTTGGGGAAAAACTAATCGTATGTCCTGAGTTGTGTTTTTACAGGAAGCCAGTCACCAGATGAGAGAGACCTGAACTAAGCTGATGCCAA
>NW_020884971.1:1631198-1658736 GCF_003945725.1 Corapipo altera | reverse complement strand
GGAAGCCAGTCACCAGATGAGAGAGACCTGAACTAAGCTGATGCCAATATCCAGTGATGAGACAGCTCAGAATGACGAAACAGCCCTAAAATCAGAACTGCAATTGTGACTGAGGAGACCAGAGATCTGGACTGAACTGAAGAGATGTCTTTATTGATTTCCAACTACAAGACAACTGTGCCGAGAGACCAACAAGGACTATATATGTATATGTGTATATATATCCGTGGGATGTAGGCGAACGTGAGACATAGGTGTTACGTAAAAATAGTATAGAATAAGGGGTGGAGAATGTGGTGGTTTGGGCTAGGCCTTCCTTGGTGACCAGTTTGTAACCAAGGAAGGGTCCAGATTTACCCAGTATTCCCTACGATTTTTACATAAGCCAGATGATAAGAAGAAAGGAGGAGAGGCCTTCGCTCTTTTTCCTTCCGGCGGCTTGGAGTTGCAGGTTCCCTGCTGTTGAGTCTGCCGTGTTGGGGAGCGAGGCCTGGTAAGGCCTTGTTGATCTTGGGAGGTGGAGGTTGCCGGCGATCGTCCCAGAGCAACTCTCGGTTGTCCCAAGGAGAGTGGTGGGATATTTTCTTTGCTAACTCTTTAGTTACTAGAACTCGGGCTACTGATTGGGATATATATATATATATATATATATATATTTTTTATTTTGGTTTTGTTCCCTTTCCTTTCCCCCTTCCCCTTCCCTTGTGAAATTGTATATATTTTAAATTGTATATATATTTCAATTGTAACATAAGTGTAAATATATTTATATATATCACTTTAGCTGTCTCTCTCGTTTCGGGTTTTCTTAGTTGATTGTTTTTCTCCCTCTTCTCCCTGAGGTTTGGGGGGGGGGGGGGCTTCTGGTGGTAAGGTTTGGAGACTTGGCAGGGAGCCAGCTTCAAACCATATCACAAACGACGTGCCATCTCATCAGGATCAAACACTTGCTCTGGTGTGAAGTCCCAACTAATGGGAGGTGTCATGTGCCCTACCAATTTACCAAAATTTGCCCAGATTCCTTGCCATCCTGAGACTCGTTTTCTCAAGGCCCTTCCCAAAGTTCCAGCAAATCCCTTTGAGGTTTGACCTTTCCTGCAAGAAGGAAAGCAGTACCACACCACCTTTCCAATGTTAAACACCACTTCTATGGCTTTTAGGAATAGTAGAACCATTGCTAAACAATTTAGGTAAGGACTGGGGCCAATTCTAATCCTAGGGACCTCGGTCACTAGGCCTTTGATGTCACAATTAAGGAAAGGCAGATATTGGTAGATGCCTTCTGGGTTAGTTTTCACTTGATACCCAGAAGCATATATAAAAATGGTCAAAATAACCAAGAAAATGAATAAAAAGGCCATGTTTTTGTATTTTTTCCCTTTGTTCCCAAACAAAACTATGTTTATATAAACAGAAGCTTCTTGGCAGTTCTCCCGGTAGTGTTCCCAAACAATGGTCAGTGTTTACACCAACTTGGCTCCCTTCCCAGACTTGTTCCCAAACAACTGTGGCAAACCAAAACAAACCGGGCAGAAACACCAGATAAGATGATATGGTTTGAAGCTGGGTCCCTGCCAAGTCTCCAAACCTTACCGCACGAAGTCCCCCCCAAACCTCAGGGAGAAGGGAAAAAAAACCCAAGAGAACCGAAATGAGAGAGAGACAGTTAAAGCAATATATATAAATATATTTACACTTATATTACAGTTATATACAATTGAAATATATATACAGTTTCAAAAGGAAAAGGGAAAGGGAAGGGGGAAGGAAAAAAAAAGGAACAAAACCAAAATAAAATATATATATATCCCGATCAATAGCCCAAGATCTAGCAACTAAAAGAATTAGCAAGAGAATATCTTACTACTCTCCTTGGGACAACGGAAAGTCATGCTGGAACAACTGCCGGCAACCTCCGTCTCCCAAAGTCGGCAAGGCCTTACCAGACCTCGCTCCCCGAAGACGACAGACTCAACAGCAGGGAAACCCCTGGTTTATGTAAAAATTGTAGGGAATACCGGGTAAATCTGGGCACTTCCTTGGTTACAAACTGGTCACCAAGGAAGGCCTAGACTAAACTACCACACGTTAAGTCTTCTTTCAGCAGTTTCTGGGTATCTAAGAGTCCTTTTTGTCTCAAAGACATATAAATAAGAATTGGTAAAGTGGACTCCCCATTTGTATGCAATCTCTGTCCTTGACTTTCCTCTTGCAGAACTAAGATGTCTAAAGATTGACTGCTTTAATGTCCTCCCCAGTTCTGCACTGAACAACATGGCAGTGCTAAATCAAGAGCATTGATGTAGTACAGAACTAGGGAGACATTTGAAAAAACAATAGAAACTCTCCAAACTTCTTCTTTTTGTTAAGCTGAATGAATATGAAATTTCATATTCTGTGCCTCTGGAATGACACTATAGACTGGGAGTGGGGGTTGGCACCTGTCACCTAAAACAATAGGTAGGAAATAAATGCACTCAAATTACCATTGTGCAGATTAGGCAGTGTTAAAGACAATGCCATCATTCTATTGTTCACATTAAAACCACATGAAAGACAAATCCAATGACACATTGTGTATAGAGTTCTCCAAAGTGACTGTAAAGAGCAGGAGACAATTAAGTGTTGGCAGGTTTTAGTGCTGTAGTTTCCATCCTGAGCTCCACCTGAAGTGTTTAGTGAGTCCTGCTGTTGTATGATAGTGCTTTCTTTACTTTTCCTGCATTTTATTTTCCTGGTTTTTACTGTATTGTATAAAGTTGCATTTCCATTAATGTAGTACTTTCAGCACTGCTTTAGACACAGCCAGACCAACTCTGGTTATACGTCTGTTAGATCTCAAACTAAGCAGGTCCATGTGAATCATCTTTTTAATGAGAAACCTTTCAAATAAACTTCTTCGTACAGCAATGTGTGGTGACTGAATAACCAGAACTGTGGGGTACAAGTCAGAACTGAAGTTTTTTCACCACCTGTGCTGGTAAAGAGATTGGCATTCATATGCAAAGAAAAATCATTCCATTTAGAATAATTTAAAACCAAACAAACCTGAGGCTTTGTGTTTGTGCGTGCGTGTGTGTGTGTGTGTGTGCGCGCGCGCATGCTGCAAATGCAGCATATTATCACAGTTTGCAGTAGCTTGTTTACTGGTTGGTTTCCTGTTCCCTTCCTAAGGTCATCAGAGTACTCCTGGGGAAAAACCTGAAACAGCAAACATCAAACTGACAATAGGCAGAATAAGTATTCCCAGAACTTGCATTATCTGAAAAAAACCACAATAAATAATTAAAAGCAGCCATAACATCAAGGAAATGTTTAACCAAGAAGTGATGTCTCACACTGCATTTTAAATGTCAGAAAAGTCAGGGACTGGTGAACAACTGCATGGAGCAAATTCAACAGCAAGGAACCTGGAAATGTCCCACTTCTGTACCAAGTGGCAATATGAGTTATTATCACTGAAGTACAGATGTGCTCAAGGGAGATCGGTTGCCTGTGATCACGCACGTGGAGATCACAGGATCATAGAATGGTTTGAGTTGGAAGGGACATTAAAGATCATCTCATTCGAACCCCTGCCATGGGCAGGAACACCTTCCCCTAGCCCAGGTTGCTCTGAGCCCCGTCCAACCTGGTCTTGAATGCTTCCAGGGATGGGGTAGCCACAGGTTCTCTGGGCAACCTGTGCCAGGGCCTCACCACCCTCACAAGGAAGAATTCCTTCCATATATCCAAACCTACTCTCTGTCAGTGTGAAGCCATTCCCCCTTGTCCTGTCACTCCAGTTCCTGGTCTGATGAGTGTTATGTGAGACCATGAGGCTCCAATGGAACTCCCTTAAAAACCATGGTTTCTTTTCAGGCCTGCTTTTAATGAAACTCCAGGGTCAAACCTATATGAAAAGAAACTAAAAGCGTCTCTGAGCACATGCCCTCCCTTTCCATCTACCTCCACATCCAAACATGCTCCTTAAATCTTTTTGTGGTGTCATCTGTATCTCAAATCCTATGGAGTGGGATTGTGAAGTCTGGTTGAAAGAGGAAATGCTACGTACTAAGAATTCCAGTTGCTCTGAAGACTGACAGGTAGTGTCATGGTGTTGTTAATGCTTCAGGCCCCATCTTTTTTATATTGTTTTTCAACATTTAGCCAGTCTGATCAGCTGATGTTAATGGACATTTGAGGCAATCTATGTCACTAATACTCTGTCAGAATCAATAAACATTAGGAAATGTTTTGTTCTGTCTCTGGAGAAGCATTACAGGTATGAATGCTAAGAATATTTTGGTGATGAGTACATTAAAAGTATGTATCATATACCTCGGTCTTGAGAAAAGCACATAAGTCCTCAAGTGGGGGTGGACATGGATCCAAGTACTCACTTTGAGAAGAAAGAAGTTGAATCTCCCCCATTAACTGCATGCAGAAGTTTGCAGCACTTTTAAAATGAATTTTAAAAATGGCATCTGGTTCTGGGATTTTAACCTGTTCAAGGAGATAATTTCAGTTTAAAGATGTTGTCACAAGGGGATTTCAAACAAGGCTTTCTACTTTGATCTACTTGACTCAGATGCTGTAGTGTCTACTGTGAAGATACATCAAGGCCTAGTTAGATTGTATATATGAGCAAATTTTTGGCTCCCATAAACCAGTACAGTTTTATTGAAGTCAATAGCACCATGTGGAACCTCTGATGAACTGGAATCTCTTTCTGTTCCAGTCCAGTATAAATTTATCTTTTGGAAATTCTTTATGTGCTTCCAACTGTATCTTAAAAAAAAAACAAAACAAAAGCCCATACATACCATTTATATATCCCCTCTGAGCTTTGTGAAACAAGTGTGGATGTTAACAAGGAGTAAATAAATTAAAAAAAGATAAAGAGCATTATTTTAATAGCTTTATAAGGTGCAAAGAAGAAAGTGGTCTTATGATTCACAAATTTGTAGTAGAGAGACTATGGAAAATCCCAAGAGATTCATATCAAAACTTGGAATGCTGCAGTAGATCTGTTCCTGCTGCAGTTGAATGCTATTCTTTGAGGCTGTTTTTCTGTTCCTGTGTTAGTTATGACAGAAAAGTCCTGGAATCTACCTTGGACACTTTAATGTAATGTTACCTGAGAACAGATGGCTCTGTTCTCTTGATACAATATTTAAGGCACAACATTGTGATAGGTCTTAGAGTTTTACTGATGTAGATGTTTAGCCTTCAAGGATTCCCTGAAAGTAAAACAAAAGCTGAAATAGTTTTATGACTAAGCTTGGGTACAGAGGATTCTTGGCAAAATTACAAATGCAGGATTCACAGGTCCGTTTCTTAAGTGAGGTTATTCTGTCAATGGGTATATTGCACTGTAAGAATGATTTATTAGATGAAACAACTAGCATAGAGATCTACAGCTGTTTTATCCCACATTGGAGTGTTTCCATTTTTAGTGATATGTGTTGGCACTAAACTCAAGAATTATGGATAACTGGTTCTTATTGTATGAGATTTTTATTATCTAGTTATCAATATTAAAAATATAAAGTCATCTAGAAGTTACTTTGCAGGTTGATGTGGATTTGGCCCTCATAACTGAAAATGTTATTGCTAAATTACTTTTGTAAGATTTAATTTATTGTACTTCAAAACATGGCTGTGAGTTATGCATGGATTGTGGTTAGTGACAGTTACAAGTAAATATCTATATTTTAGGGAGAAGCGGTTAACTTCCCCAAACATCTTTAAGTGATCAATTAATTATTTCTATATTTGCACATGTGTGTGTCTCTCCAGATGGTCAGAATCTATGTGGATATAGAATCATAGAATCATAGAATCAGCCGGGTTGTAAGGGACCTCTGAGATCATCAAGTCCAACCCTTGATCCAACCCTGCCATGGTTACCAGACCACGGCACTGATGCCACATCCAGTCTCAAACACTTCCAGGGACAGAGAATCTACCACTTCCCTGGGCAGCCCATTCCAATGCCTGATTACCCTCTCTGGAAAGAAGTTCTTTCTGATATCTAACCTTTACCTCCCCTGGCAGAGCTTAAGACTGAGCCCTTTTTTCCTACTGCTGCTGCCTGGGAGAAGAGATCAACCCCCACCCGGCTCCCCCCTCCTGTTGCAGAGAGTTGCAGAGAGTCAGGAGGTCTCTCCTGAGCCCCCTCTTCCCCAGGCTGAACAACCCCAGCTCCCTCAGCCTCTCCTCGTAGCACTTGTGCTCCAGTACCTTCCCCAGCCTTGTTGCTCTTCTCTGGACCTGCTCCAGCCCCTCCATGTCCTTCCTGAGCAGAAGGGCCCAGAGCTGGACACAGTACTCCAGGGGTGGCCTCACCAGTGCTGAGTTCAGGAGAAGAACCACTTTCTTGGACCTGTTGGCTGTGGCAGGAAGAATGGGACAAGGAATTATGGGAGTCAACTCCCATGATTCCTTGTCACATTCTTCCTGCCACATCAGTTGGCCACACTGTTCCTGATCCAGGCCAGGATCCGTTGGCCTTCTTGTCCACCTGGGCACACTCTGGTTCATGTTCAGCTTCCTGTCGATTCAGACTCCCAGGTCCCTTCCTGCCTGGCTCCTCTTCAACCACTCTGTCCCCAGCGTGCTTTTTAATATTGAAGTACTCCCTTTTTTAAAAATCAACATAATATTAAGAATTTAAAAAAGTAAATTATCCAAATGGTGATTGTTTTTATGTCTCTTTACTTATTTTATGAAGAAATCTGTTTTATACAAAATTTACTCTTTATGATGGCTAATGAACATCATATATATAGCTGTTTATATAGCTGAACAAGAAGGAAATGAGTTGACAATGTTCAATAATAATTTCTGTATTGTGTTTAAAATGTAGAATATGAAAATATTCTTGACTATTATCTTCACTTGCAAGTCTTATTCCTGAGCTAGTAATTAAACTTTAAATGCCACATTTCAGATGTCATGAACAGTTACAGTGATTGCAATACTATATTAATAGACTTCTAGTGTGTGTGGTGGAGTCCTGGGCTGGCTGCGTGTGTGTGGTGGGGTCCTGGGCTGTCTGGGAGTCCCCCAGGAGTCCCCCCCCCAGCGCTGCGTGTGAGTGGTGGGTCCCGGGCGTGTGTGTGGTGGGGTCTTGGGCTGTCTGGGAGTCCCCCGGGAGTCCCCCCCCGACGCTGCACGCGTGGAGCAATCGCGGTTCAGGGCCCAGGTGCAGCCACAACAGGAGAGGGGACAGAGAAAGTGGGGGAGCTTTGCCGGCAGTTGCTGCACACACGTGGAGGAGGAGAGAGCAGCATCGGAGCACACGGAGGTTTGCCGTTCCAGGTTTGAAGGGGGAAGGGGGGGGGGTACAGAGGAAGGGAGGGAGGGTGCAGGGGAATGGGGGTGGGGGAAGAGAGGGGAGGGGCATCGAGTGGGCCATGGGGGTCCTCTGATTGGCAGGAGGGAGAGCGGGGCACTCCTGTATGAAGTGTCACAGGTGAGCAGTGCGCCTGAAGATACGTGGTAACACAGTGGAGGAAGGATATGGTGAGGGTGGATAGTGGGGTTCCTTTAGAGTGATGGGGGTCCTGGCCAGGTTGGGGTCTTGGATGTGTACAGGGCCAGAACGGTTGGTTGGTTTGATTGTCTGTTTGTTTTTGGCTCACCTGTGGCTGCTGCCCAGGTTCGGCATGTTCTGGATGTATTTGCTTTGCTCTGTTACAGCCTGAAAGGGTGGGCAGGACAAAGGGTTGTTGCTGGGTATCTCCTTATGATTGTATATAAATAGTTGATAGTAAAGTAGAAAATGAAAGACTTGCCCAAACCGTTCTAACAGGAATGTAGCCTGTGTGCCCCTATGTGGTTGCGAGCTATGCTGGCGATGGTACATGCCTTTGGTAGGGTCGCCCATGCCAGACAGGTCAAAACCGAAGGGTCAGATACAACCCATCTGTGGGCAGGATGAGCTTGTTAGCCTTCTGGCAATCATCCTAGGAGAAGGACAACTCTAATCCCAAACCCGGGTAGATGGAGCTTGCTTAACCCTGTAAGACCATCCATCTAAGAGAAGGTCACTCTAATCAAACCTATGTCCTGAGGACCTTGCTGCCACTGTTCCAGCTTGCTCAACCCTGGCAGATGAACCTCAGGATTAAAGGGTGAGTTCAGTTCCGCGCATACTGCATCTCACCTAAAAATCCATTGCACAGGTTTGAATGCTTTACCCACATGCAAAAAGTCCTGTAGTGATGGGTGAGGGTCGAAACGGCAGGTGAAAGTGCACTGGAAGCCGCAGACTCAACTCCGCATGCAGGTGGTTCAGGATATTGGTCATTTGAGACTGACCGGAGATGACAGTCTCTTGGGTTAGCACTCTGAACGACCAAGCAACCTTTTCAAGGACAGCACTGCTTGCTCCACTTGGAGAGGGGCCTAGAAAAGGTGGCCTAAACAAAGCTCATCTCCACTTTCACCCGGTTGGTTAACTGCAGACCAACTGGCATCTTCTTCCAATGCGGTCGCACAAAGATCAAAAGACAAAGGCATGCACCTGCCTCCAAAGGTGTTCCTAAATTAACTCTAGCACGTTGGAACATCAGAACCATGCTCAATTCTGTGGATAGCGGACGTCCTGAGCGTCGGTCTGCCCTAATTGCCCATGAACTGGCTCATTTCAACATCGACATTGCCGCTCTCAGTGAAGTTCGCCTTTACGAGGAAGGAAGCCTCAGAGAACATGGTGCCGGTTACACACTCTTTTGGTCAGGTAAGCCCAGAACCGAAAAACATCTCTCAGGTGTCGGCTTCATGATCAAAAACTCTATTCTTCCCAAACTCGAAAATCTGCCAACAGGTCACTCTGACCGAATTATCTCCCTATGCCTTCCACTCCACAACAACCAACACGTCGTCCTCTTTAGTATATATGCCCCAACTCTCCAAGTTGACCCAGCCGAAAAAGATAAATTTTACGCTGACCTGTACCGCCTTACCCAAAAGGTACCTGCAGATGATAAGATCATTATCCTTGGTGATTTCAACACCAGAGTAGGTAAGAATTTTGATGCCTGGAAAGGAATATTAGGCAAGCATGGTGTTGGAAACTGCAACGATAATGGTCGACTTCTGCTAGAATTCTGTGCAGAGCAACAACTCACCATCACTAATACTATCTTTCAGCAGAAAGATAGTCTGAAGATAACCTGGATGCACCCGAGATCTAAGCATTGGCACCTCATCGATTATGTCCTGGTGCGACGGAGAGATGCCCAGGATGTCCTCCATACCCGCGTGATGCCCAGTGCAGAATGCCAAACAGACCATCGGCTTGTGCGCTGTAAACTCAACTTTGATCTCACATTCAAACCTAAAAGGGGCAGTATCCCAAGGAGAAGACTCCAAATTAACAATCTCCAATCAACCACAGTAAGAGACAGATTCCAGACAAACCTTCAAACTAGGCTTGAAAACCGTTCCACAGATTCTGGAGATTCCTCTCCTGAAACAATTTGGAACCATATTAAAAACAGCATCCTGCAATCCTCCGAGGAATCCTTAGGGTTCTCCCTCAAGAAGAACAAGGACTGGTTTGACGAAAACAATCAAGAAATCCAGGACTTGTTGAGCAAGAAAAGAACCGCCCACCAAGCACACCTTGCACTGCCATCCTGTCACCCAAGAAAAACAGCCTTTCGTCTCGCATGCAGCAAGATTCAACAGAAACTCCGTGACATCCAGAACAAGTGGTGGATTGATTTAGCTGAAAAAACTCAATTATGCCCAGATACAGGTGATCACAAAGGTTTCTATGAGGCCTTGAAAACAGCATACGGACCTACATACCAGGTACAAACCCCTCTACTCAGTGCTGGTGGTCAAACGCTTCTAACAGATAAAACCTCCATTCTGAATCGATGGTCTGAACACTTTCAGACTCTTTTCAGTACCAACCGTATAGTCCAAGCCTCAGTAATTCAGTCCATCACGCAACAACCAGTAAAATATGAATTGGATACTGCCCCCACTTCAGGAGAAACCCTCAAGGCCATACAGTAGGTGAAAATCAGCAAGGCAGTTGGGGTTGATGGAATTCCACTTGAAGTCTGGAAACATGGGGGCCTTGCACTCCACACCAAATTTCATGAGTTTGTGGTGCGCTGTTGGGAACTTGGTGAACTACCATCAGACCTTCGTGATGCAGTCATCATCACTTTGTATAAGAAGAAAGGTACTGAATCAGACTGCTCAAATTACCGTGGTATTACTCTGCTCTCCATTGCTGGCAAAATCCTGGCAAGAATACTCTTCAACAGACTAATACCCACTATAGTAGAAGGAATCCTACCTGAAAGTCAGTGTGGTTTCAGAGCCAACACAAGCACCACAGATATGGTGTTTGTTCTCAGACAACTGCAAGAGAAGTGTAGGGAACAGAACAAAGGTCTTTATGTAACCTTTGCCGACCTCACCAAGGCTTTTGATACTGTGAACAGAAAAGGTCTGTGGCAGATATGGGAACGTTTAGGTTGTCCCCCCAAGTTCCTTAAAATGATCCTCTCACTCCATGAGGATCAGCATGGCCAAGTCAGATATGGCAACACACTTTCTGAGCCCTTTTTAATTAAGAATGGTGTGAAACAAGACTGCGTTCTCGTTCCTACCCTATTCACAGTCTTTTTTATCATGATGTTCCAAAGGGCCACGGCAGACCTTGAGGATCAGGACGGTATCTACATTCGATACCATACTGATGGAAGCCTTTTCAACCTAGGGCAACTGAAGGCCCACACCAAGACCTTAAACCATCTTGTCCAGGAGTTGCTTTATGCTGATGACGCTGCCCTTGTTGCCCACACAGAAGCAGCCCTGCAGCGTTTAACATCCTGCTTTGCAGATGCTGCTGAGCTCTTTGGGCTGGAAGTCAACTTAAAGAAGACAGAGGTTCTCCATCAACCTGCACCTCAGGAAGTTCCCCATCATCCCCACATCACCATTGGCCAATCAGAACTCAAATCAGTCCAGCAGTTTAATTACCTAGGCAACCTCATCTCCTCGGATGGTAAGATTGATGGACAGGTTAGCTAAGGCATATAGTGCTTTTAGAAAACTCCACAAAAGAGTATGACGTAATAAAAACTTGAAGAAAAGTACCAAGATCAGTGTTTACAGAGCCATAGTGCTGTCTACTCTCTTGTATGGTTCCGAATCATGGGTCATCTACCGCCACCACCTGCATCTCCTAGAACGCTTCCATCAACGCTGCCTCAGTACAATCTTAAACATCCACTGGTCAGATTACGTGACCAATACATCTGTTCTTGAGCAAGCAGCAGTCACAAGCATTGAGGCCATGTTGCCGAGAACACAGTTGCAATGGGCAGGGCACATCTCCAGGATGAAGGGTCACCGCCTCTCTAAGATCTTGCTTTATGGTGAACTTGCCACCAGCTGCCACAAGAGAGGAGCCCCGAAGAAAAAATACAAGGACTCCCTGAAACAACATCTCAACCTTGGCCATATTGATCACCATAACTGGTCTACTCTGGCCTCAAATCAGGAGGTCTGGAGACACACCATCTATAACGGTGCTGTCTCCTTTGAGAACACACGCAGGATCACTCTTGAGGAGAAAAGGCAACGCAGAAAGAACCGTGTTTTGCAGAATATACCATCTAAGGAGTCTTTCTGCTGCCTTTTGCAATCGGACATGTCTATCTCGTATTGGCCTTATTAACCACCAGCATACCTGTAACAAATGTGGATAGAGCCTTCCCAAATCTTCATTCACGAAGCCTAACCATGACTAATAGACTTCTAGAGATAGGTGTTGTTATGGGTTATAAATCTGAGTGAGGATTTTTCCCTTCCCCTGCTTTCCCTGTTAGAGAAAACAGAGTTCGAAGGGGGAAGGGAGTTGATTAGCCTTACAAAAGGACTGGCTGATCTGTTTAATGGGCCATTAACTGCTGGAGTGAGGGAGGGATGTTTTGGGCAGAAGGGGGAGGACACGGAGACGGCAGAGGGCTCGGGCCAGGACAGGGACAGGGACGGTTTTCAGGCATTTCTAGAGGAAAGTCTGGGAGCCAGTTCTCTTCCCTGTTTTTTTTTCTGTCCTGGTGAGACCTGACTATCGGCCCTGCACCGCCAGTGTCTTGTGATTCCTGTCGGGGTCGACAAGTCTTTGCTGCTTCTTTTCATCGGAGAGGTCTGTGCTTGCTGGGAGAAAAGAGGGGAGAGCCTTGGAACACTACCATCTGGGAACAGTGAGTCCTCTTGGGGGGTGAACTTTTTTTTCCTCACCCCTTCCCTACGCTGAGGAAAAGGGCCCCCCCTATTTCCCTCTCGGTTTCTCCTGCGGGCCTGGACTGCTCCCTCCAGACCCCTCTGCCCACATGGTGGCTACCGGAGCCCAGCAGCGCCCCCTGTTGACTACAACAGGGTACTGCAGATCCTACAGCTTCAGCGATCCCACAGTGCCCCCTGCTGACCACATCAGGGTACTGCAGATCCTACAGCTTCAGTGATCCCACAACGCCCCCTGCTGACCACGTCAGGGTACTGCAGATCCTACAGCTTCAGTGATCCCACAATGCCCCCTGCTGACCACAACAGGGTCAGACCCTACAACTTCAGTGGTCCAACAGCACCCCCTGCAGACCCTGCACTTTTAGCGACCAAACAGTGCCCCCTGCCGGCCACAACAGGGCGTTGCAGACCCTGCACCTTCCAGCAATCCAACAACGCCCCCTGCAGGCCACAATTAGGACTGTGCTAAAGGACAGAGAAGTATCTTTTAGACTTTTTGTTGTTGTTTTTTCTAGGATTGCTGTCTAGTTCCTTGGTTGTTTTTTTTTTTGTTGTTGTTACTGTTTTTGCCAACATACATATATCTTTTAATAAAGGGTTGTTATTTCTTCTGTTTTTCCAAATTTTCCTCGAGTAAAGCCCCTTAATTTTGATATTACAATTGCTGAGAGAGAGGAGTTTGGTCTACCTCATAACTCATCCTCTTTAGCAAACAGTTCAGTCTCATCATCCTGCAACAGGTGCTTTCAGTTTTAAAGCAGACATAGGAAAATGTAATCAAAGAATCAGATAGTTCAATCTCTTACACATTATTAAAACCTATGGGGTTTATATGTTTTTGTTTTTTCTGCTTCTTAGATGTGTACCAACAGTCAAACTGCAGAAGGATATTCCTATCCTACAAAGAAAGGCTGAAACTGATAATTTACCAAAAAAAAAGATCCCAAACCCTTCATGACAACTGAATTTTGCAAATATATCTTCTTCAATAGTTCAGCATTGAAGTACATCTATTTTCAGAAAGCAGTACGTATATTGGTGTCTCTGTAAAAATAAAAAATAATTAAATAGTTGGGTACATCTTAAACTTTTTGTGTTTTGTGGATTTTTACTAATTATTACATAAAGCATTAGAGGGATGACAGTGGAATTATTACTTTTCGTAATCTGCTTGAAGTTGTTTTCTGTAAATATGCTTTCAGTAAATATTTCTCCAGAGTGACTGGTAATTACCGCCTCTGCATGAACAATGATGATGGAGGAAATTAATAAAATTAATGCAGAACTTGATGCATTTCTATGATTTCTACAAGTTGGACCATGTTCCTCAGGGCCTGAGGTGCTCACACAGTTCTTCCTGAACACAGTTCCAGCTAGTGAAATACTGTAATATAACCGTTTTTGCAATATCCTGCCTACTGGGATTTCCTCATGCTCCAGCAACTCCTGGAAGTCACAGGCTGCTCTTCAGAGTCGTGTTCTTCTCACAAATGGCACACAACCAAAGATGACACATTCATGTCTTTCCTTCCCAAATGCCCTCTGTTCCCAACAGCAGCTAAAGTATCTGTTCTATTATTTGTCATAAATGTCATTGATGATAAACTGTCATTTCAGACAAAATCAGTGGCTGTCACGCTTGTGTCAGAAATCAACTCTGCTTTTATTATTGCTGGGGTGATGGTTTGGGGGAGCAGTGGGGGTTCTTCATGTGAAGTCTTTTCTCCTGATCACTAATAGTAGTCACTACATGACTACTCTAAGCTGATTTAAGCCCCTGGCCTTTCATGGCATGTGGACCTCAGTGTTTCTTGTCTAACAGTCACTGCAGTTCAAATAGATGATTTATCAATTTTTGAATCTTAATATGTTTGGGAAGATATTGGCATCCTGAAGGGCGTCTACAAGAAAGATGGAGAAAGACAAGGGCCTGGAGTGACAAGTCAAGATGAAATGGTTTCAAGCTGACGAGGTTTAGAGTGGATATTGGGAAGAAATTCTTGGCTGTGAGAGTGAGGAGGTCTGGCACAGGTTGCCCAGAGAAGCTGTGGCTGCCCCTGGATCCCTGGAAGTAGCCTAGTTTAGGAATTAGAATCATACATATATTTTAAGGAGGCACTGAGGTAAAGTACATGATGGCTCTTGTATTGTGTTCCAAACCATATCTCCTCAACTAATTCAGTTTCTCTGCACCGTTCTCCTATTTTCCCATGGTGAAAAAAATGAAATTATAGAAGTGAAGTGGATAGAGGAGGGAAAATAAATGAAAGTAGTAACTGAATACTTCTCCAAGTGCTTGTGTCCAAAGGATAGGCCTGACTTAGCAGACCTTCTATCCAGGAGCCAGCTCACCTCCCAAGGCATAAACAGGAGCCACTGTTGAGTTCCTGTTGAGCGCCAGGCTGACCGTTTCCATTTATGAGGGAAGGAGAACCACAGTTTAATTATAAGCACTTAATGAGTCTATGGGAGAGTTGAGCTGAGTTACAGAATGACCTTCAAGGGTGACCAAACTTCCATATGTACCTGACAACACCTGAGGCTGTCGCTCTTCTTTCTCGCCACCAGTTATTGGTGCAATTTAACACATAGAAAACTAGAACCTGGATGTGGTTGCCCCATCCCTGGAAGTGTTCAAGGCCAGGTTGGATTTAACCCAGTCTGGTAGAACATGTCTACCATGGCAGGGGATTGGAATGACATGATAACTTTAAGGTCCCTTCCAACCCAAACCATTATGTGATTCTATGATTCTATGACCTCAAACTTGTTATTAACTATGTGTTACTAACCATGTAGACTAAACACTTCTATTTTTTATAGTTCAGAAAATGTTGGACTAAAATTTCTGTACCATAGCAGGTTTAACCATATATGTGAACTTCACCATTGAATGTTTTTAGATGTTCTCTTCTCATGTATCTACATAATAAAATAAAATTTCAAAAAGATTAGCTGTATACCACTGCCCCAGTGATCCTGATGCCTCAAATTATTAAAACAAACAAATAAAAACCAAACTAAGGTAAACACTGGATAAACATATGAAGAAATAAAGGATTTGTGAAAGTCCTAATGTTGACTTCTTTAGTTAATTTGGGGGAATTTTTAATATAGACAGAGCATAAACTAATATAAATTAAAAAATAACTTCTAATGAAGTATCTTTATAGGGGACTATTTTATGCCTGCTGTGTCTGGTTTTATGGCTTTAATTTACTATATATAAAAAAAGAGAGGGTTCTTTTTCTCTGTTTTCTGGCAACTCCCTAGAGTTAAAAGCATGAATATAAGTGTATATACATTTTCTTGTAACTGATCCTTATTGCATTCCAGAGAGCAATGTAAAAATCCTTTAGGTAGCGATAGCTGGCTGCCTCCTATAACTCTGTGCTGCATAACAAATGATATCATAAGGAAGAGATTTTATTTTTATTCTTGAGCTTTAGAGATTTCCAAACATTAAATATGACATTTTAGAAATGTGAAAACACCCACTATATTCTCCTTCAGTAATTAGTGTAAGATCAATTTGCCTTCATCAAATGAGAGATTTTTGAGATATAAAATATGAGAAGTTGATACAGTTGTACAGTTCTGGTGCCCCCAGTATAAGAAGGACATGGAAATGTTGGAGCAAGTCCAGAGGAGGCCACGAAGTTGATAAAGGGACTGGAGCACCTTGCCTATGGAGACAGGAGGGGAGAGCAGGGGCTGTTCAGCCTGGAGAGGAGAAGGTTGTGTGGAGACCTCACAGCACATTCCAGGGCCTGAAGGGGCCTGCAGGGAAGCTGGAGAGGGACTGTTAATCAGGAACTGCAGTGACAGGACACAGGGAATGGCTTCACACTGTCAGAGAGCAGGGTTAGGTGGAATATTGGGAAGAAATTGTTTCCTGTGAGGGTGGGGAGGCCATGGTCCAGGTTACCAGAGAAACTGTGGCTGCCCCTGGATCCCTGGAAGTGTCCAAGGCCAGGTTGGACGGGGCTTGGAGCAACCTGGGTTAGTGGAAGGTGTCCCTGTCCATGGCAGGGGGGTGGAACAAGGACATCTTTAAGGTGCCTTTCAACCCAAACCATTCTGGGATTCTGTGATAGAGCTTAATATGTCCAGTTATTTAATAATTAATTCAATTTCTCATTGATTCATACACAGTAAGTGATTACAAATACTCATTCAACATCTAATTCATAACTCAAACTTCCATTTGTAAGAGTTTATGATGGCAACTATAAGTATTGTCAGTCAGTGGATCTTCAGTGGCTCTCAATCAAGGTCTGTGGGGGTTTCGCTTCAGCACCTACGGGTTTATTTTGCCTTTTTTATAACAGCAAACCTGCATCTAAACTGCAGAACTGCCTTTAACATGTCAAATCTGAACAGGATAGAGCACACACAAAGCTAGGAAAGTGTAGAATTAAAAATGATGTCCAAAATATAAAATCACAGCAGCCAGCCAGTGGGTGTTCTACAGTGAGCAGGGTTCCACACTTTATCCCACTCACCAGGCCACAGTTTTTGCAGCCGTTTACTTCCCCAGCAGGAGCACTTCACTCCAGTCACACTTTCTTAGCAATTCTCCACATTTGATTGATTATTCAGAGAGCTGACTATGTTTTCAGACCTGGAGAGTTTTCAGATGCAGTTGTGCAAAAAGTTTATGGGTTAATTTCTTACCTTAATACATAATTTAGAGGACAATATTTCTCATTCTACTTGTTAGTTTTCATGCCATATCAAATCACTAATACTTAGATATTTTAATCCTCTAAAGGATGAGAAATTCTTTGCTAACTTAAATGGTTAGCTTAGGTCCTTGCCTTCTCATACAAAAATCTTATCACAGATTAATTTGCTTTTGTTAATTCTTCTTTTGAAATGCTTATTAATAATTAGTCTAGCCTAAAACTTTGTCTTATCTTCTTTCAGGTTAGTACATTAAAACATCTTCTTCTATATGACAATACTCTTCTTTCTAGTGTTGTTTTCCTTTGTAGCATTTATTGTTTCTTTAGTGCAACTCTGAAAGAGAACTAACTGAGCTTTTTTTTCAAGAGATTCTGACAAAGTACTGTTTTAGGAAAGGAGGAAAAAGCTAAGCAAGTCTCAAGTATTAAAAATTTGTATTTCATTGTAGACTTTGCTATTCCAAATTAATTAGCTTATGTGACAGTTGCTTCTGAAAAGTAGTCAGCTTTGTCCTAGCTCAAGTTCACCTCTACCAGAAATTACCTGTCCTGTGTGGTGCTCTTTGGAAGAATAACTCAAGATAAGAAAATTATAAATTTTAAAGATATAAACCATATACATCTAGTTAGAGTAAGAATATTTTTAAAATAAAAATTGTTCAGCATACATATTTTTGGCATTGACCTTGATTAATTAATTACTTTTTATTCTACTGATGATATGTGGAAACTCTTTTTTGAATATATAGGAGTGCATAATATTTCTTGAAAAAAGTTCCAACTTGCAGGTCTGATCTGGGGAGAATTGTTTAACCATCAAGACTGTGACATCTTCAGTGTTGGTTTTGCAAGATTTAAAAGGAAAATGCAGCAGTAATTGCAGAGATGAAAAGCACTGGTTAATCTTCCCACGGGATGTCATTTTATTAAGCATCTCCTAAAGTCTCCTTTTTTTTTTAAAGTGCATTCTCAATTGGCCCTAACAGACTTTTAGAAACAGAAAAAAAATTGTTGTATGTTTTTGTTACTCATTGATAGTGTGATCCCATCAGAATTATGGAAGTTAAGTTATCAGAGATGTGATCCTCAGACTTGAAATATCACAGCCAAACTCTCAGCATAGACTTTACCAAACCTTGTGGTTTTTTTGACTTATAAAACTGTGGGCAAAATGTGAACACAGAACTAAACAGATGAGTGACTGAGGGGGCCATTTCCCTTTTGCTTCAGAGCTTTCAAACTCAAGAGGTTAGCACCTTGTGTTAAGAGAATGAAAGCTCATATTGTGGTTTTTAAAATTAAAAAAAATATTTATTTCTTTTTATAAATATGTTTGAGAAGATTTTTTTCAGTTTTTCTTTTCTTAAAAAAAATAAAGAGGGTCAGGTGCCCCCCCCCTTGGCAGTTCTACTAGAAAGGATTACTTTTCTGTGGTTCATCCTATTACGCAGGAAAAAAGAGGGGAAGAATCCTTTGAAATCTGTCTGACAGACTGAGGAAGCCAGCAGAACCTGAGGACCTGATTCCTTCCATCTATTTATCTTTTCTTATTTATTCATCAGCTTTATCAACAGGAGACACAATGCTTTGTATCTGTGAGATTGTGATCTTTCTACAATCATGGAATATTTCAGTAAAATTAAATTTTACTTCAAACTGTTTCTGTTTTAGAAAAGTATGTATTTTTTGATGACTGAATCCTTGCAAGCTCTGGTGATAAGGTCATTAAAACCAGGTATGTTCAAGATAATGCTACAGTTTAGTATGTTGGTAGTCTTAAAGCAACTGCACTCATGCTAAATAATAATTACATGTTTCAAGGTGTAGGGCAGTGGAAGGCTCACCTTTTGCACTTTTAGCCATGATCAGATTTTTACTGTTGTCTGCTGTTTTGTTCTGTTATTACGATGTTCTTTGAATTGCCTAAGCAGTCAATGGGAGAACTACTTACCTGCTCTTCACAGCTCTTGACATCAGCTAAACAATGCATGAAAGTGTTTTATAGAAAGACAGGGGAAGAGATATGGAGAAATGAGAGATATAAAGTGACACTACACATTTTATGAAATGACAAAAGAAACATGCTTAAAGTCAAAGTCTCCAAAAGCAGTAGTGTTTTTAGAAGACATGATACTAAAATGAATAAGATTTTTCAGAGTCTTTTGGCAAAGGGAATAAGATAATTTTCTTCTTATTATTGTTCTTTGATATTCTGCTATGGCAAAATTTTAACCTAGTACTTCATATTGGCAATAACTGGAAAAATTACAGGACTGCTCATATTTGGGATAGGGATGGAAAGATTTCATAGAATTTAATTGACATTGCTCTTAGAGTCATAAAATCCCAGAATGGTTTGGGTTGGAAGGTACCTTAGAGATCTCCTTGTTCCACCCCCTGCCATGGACAGGGACACCTTCCACTAGCCCAGGTTGCTCCAAGCCCTGTCCAACCTGGCCTTGGACACTTCCAGGGATCCAGGGGCAGCCACAGCTTCTCTGGGCAACCTGGACCATGGCCTTCTCACCCTCACAGGGAACAATTTCTTCCCAATATCCCATCTAACCCTGCCCTCTGTCAGTTTGAAGCTGTTCTCCCTTGTCCTGTCACTGCAGTTCCTGATGAACAGTCCCTCTCCAGCTTTTCTGTAGCCCCTTCAGGCCCTGGAAGGTGCTGTGAAGTCTCCACACAACCTCCTCTTCTCCTGAACAGGCCCAACTTTCTTAGCCTGAATTATCAGTAATCTGATAATTTAGGGATTTGATATGTTACTTTATTTACCTGGTGAAGTTTCAAGTCTCCTTCAGGTTGGCCATGATGTGATTACTCAGTGACTGAAGTAAGGTTGGACAATTCACACATTAATCCCTGGGTGGGGAGTAGGAATCTAACTATACATTCCAGTATTTATAAGAGAAACATTATTCTACATTATGAAACTAAATAGTCCTTAGAAGTTATATGTAAAGGGTAAATAATGTAACAGTCCATTGAAGGCTATTTGTGTCAGCTTTCATACCATTACCAATAGAGTCTGGTTTTCATGCAAATTTTCAATTCATTCAATATATTGAACCCAATGGACAGATATTCACATCAAGTCTCAACAAAGACAGTGAAGGATGTACGTGTTTACTGAGACCATAACTGGTGTTATAAGGTGAAGTTGGGAAAAAAATTGTAGTTTAATGGTGAGAGAAGAGCAGTAGGAACCAGAACTCCTAAAGTCTTCCCAAGCCTGCTGCCACCTTGCTGTGTGCCCTTCAACCGAGAGTGTAGCTACCCTGTTTCTTATCTTAGCTGCTTTAAAAATCAAGTACAATGCTTCTTACAAGTATCTTCCTCTCAGGGATGATGTGAATCTGAATTAATGCTTAAAAAGCATTTTTAGATCCTGTAATTGAGGCACTGTGTAAGTGCAAGGTATTAATATTTTACTGAATACAGTAATTCCTGAATTTTAAGCAGGAAACCAGCTGTTAAACAGTACAGTTGGCATAAATGTAAATATTAAATTGGTGCATCCAAATTAGACTTTTAATCATGTTTCCTCATGGAAAAGATACCATAGTAATCCTTCCATTTTCAACTGGAATCTACCTGGTTAGAATATGCTGATAACTCTTTAACTTCAACAACACAGACAGCATTTTGTTAGATTTCCATTTGACAGATACAGATGACAATCAAATTATTTTTGTAATGAGGCATCCAGAAATACACAGAACAGAGGGACAACAAAGGTTGGTTTGAATTAATATTTAAATCTCACTGTTTGAAACAGTCCTCTTGAAAGAAAATCAGGACTTATTTTTAATAGCATGGAAGCCCCCAGAGTCCTTCAACTCTATCAACTCTGTAGTGTCAGTCTCTTTTAATCAGTCCTTTTATCACTAAGCCCCAGATGACAGCCTGAAGTTTCACCCTGAGGTGTAAAGCACTGAAATATATATGTGACTTATCTGACTTCAACTTTAAAAGAATTGCATGGAGCAGAAGGAGAAATGCTGTCCTGATCACGTTCAACTTTCTGGATGTCATTGGAAATAGAACTGACAAAATGGAGAGGCCTGAGAAGTGAGAAATAACAATTTTCTAAATAATTATATTTTCTTTAACATGATAATTGTCAAAGTCGGTACTCATATAAGCCTCCACATTGAATTAAAAAGTTTTAAAACTGACTGGAGTAGCCTAATTCACATAAAACCAAAAACAGGACTCACAGTTGATGTGAAGGGACCTAAAATTCAATGACCCACATCACATTTTGACTCAGGGAAAATGTGATGTCTTGTGGTAAATTCCCCAGAGTTGCATCTCAACATTTTTTTTTTGTTTTCTCTCTTGCATAGTATTGCTTGAATCATGTTGCCTTTCTTCATTCAACCAAGAAATGTCTTTAAAAGAGATTTTTTTAATGATACCTTGTAGAGCTTATGGGGAATTTGAAGACATCTCAGTATAAACTTATCTCTACGAACACAAAAAATGAGTTTACCTAACTTCCTATTGTTAACTCCATTTCCCTCTGTACCAAGATGGATTTTTAAAATTAAATAAACCCTGAATCTGGTGAAGTGAGTGAAAAGTTCCACCTCTACAGTTGAACCTTAGGTCAGATCCCAAGCACAAACCTTGGTCCACTTGGTCTGTAAATTCTTTGAAGAGTAAATAACTGCTATGACCAAGAAGAGCATGCAATTAATAGCTGACTTTCAAAGCCCTATTCTGTCATACTTAAGGCCTAAAAATGTGACTGAATAGTGATGTTTAGTGCTATGAACCTCTTCGACTTTTTATACACTCTTTGTACTTTAAAGTGTCTATGGTCATGATGAAAAATTTGTTCTGCTAGTTATGTGTTCAGAGGACATGGATAGTTTTACCTTAATGTGGTCTGTCAATAACATCCTATAACATTTGCTGTATTATATTTTTCATTTAACTGTTAGATGCAGTTTTGCTCTTAAGACAATTATATTAATGGGTTTGGGGTTTTGTAATTGAAATTTATAAAAATATGCCTAAATTTTAATAAACTGAAGGGGAATGTTCTGAAAAAACTTCTTAGAACTTGGATCCATTTGCTAAGAGACCAAATCCAACTTAATAAAGCTACACTGGTTCCTCAAAACTGATGTGTCTCATGATATGACCTTGTCTAGAATCTTTATCAAAGCAAAGATATATTTTTCCTAATTCTATTGGTAGATCACAAGTATGTAATATGGAGGCAGCAATACATTTATGTAATTCTATAATGCCAATACTAGATATGGCTTACATAAATTATGACTTTTGTGCCTTTATGTAATAAGGGAAAATACTCCAAGTGTGTGTAATTCAAATTTGGGTGTATTACAATTGCCAAACCCAGAAAACTTGGAAAGCTCAAAAATATCAGTAGAGGGAGCCCCTACCACATTTTTTGGAAAAGGTGTTTTATAACCTTTGGTGGACAAGCCGTTTGCAATTGTTATGAAGAAACTGCACCTTGTAATCTACTCTTTGACTGTTTAGCAGCATATTTGAGGCTAACGACATAATAACACAAAAGGAAAATGACTTAATATCCATCTGACTTGTCATGTTTTGTGGATTATGGATGTATTGCAGGTTATAGACCCCATATAGCATCATTGCACCTCTTCTCTCTTTTTCAGCAGGATCTCACACTGAATCTTTCCAGTCACCTCAAATGTCAAGCCAAGATTGAAAAAAATCAATAATCAAAAAAATTTGGTGTGACATGGTAGAATTTAATTTGTCTAAGTGAAAGAGAACAAAACAACAATATCCCATGTTTTCTTGATCAATAAGATATACTACTTGCTGGTCTCAGAGTCTAATAACTGCTTTCTAATGTTCTGAAACATCTTAAGGCTGTCATTTATTCACTTTCTCTCCTGCCTTTTCTAGTAACTAAGAAAGAAGTTTGATGAAATCAAGCATCAGTGACCTTATCTGTGCAGAGTTCCTGCGAAACTTCTCTCCTGTGGTTTGACTCCTCTGACAGAAGGGCATTCACGGTTGCTGTTACTAATGACAACTAGCAGTAGCATATGAAAAAAGCCTCTGGCATGGTTGGCAAAGGTCAGGTGGCAGCAATGTTGCATCGTTGCTGCGGCATTTGGGCATTTTCCATCCCAAACTCCATTATGTCTGAGCAGGCTCTGTGACTCAACACTGAATTGTTACTAAAACAAAGGGTAGTGGGGTTGTAGTTACCACTGAAGCGATGCATTTCACATACCGTCGAACTTGGTTGTGTGATTTTTTTACACATTTGCCCAATATTTTTGGCTGAGAGATCTGCCCAAAAGATAATCTCTTGCCTTATTTCTCATTTAAAGATGTTGGTCATGCAAATGCCCATCTAAATGTTTGGGGGAGGAAAGCAACAGATTCTTTGTGTTTTCTTCTGTATTAAAAGAAACTTCAGGCTTTAAAATATCATGGGATATTCATGCTTGCACTTTATAAATATGCTTATTTTTTAATAAAATTTAAACAAGACAGTCTTAGTTTAATATATTGAGATATCTGGATACATACATAGGTGTTTAATAAGCTTTCTAGAATTGTGGACATTCCTTTTAGGTTTTAAAGCTTATGTTTCTTGATGTGTAATGCTTTCAAAGTCCCAGACTTAAGGGACTAACATGGCTAAGTGTCATTCTTAAAGTATTAAACCCCATATTTGGTTCATAGGTTGATTAGAATTGTGCTTGCCTTCATCGCTGGATTTGCTGAGCATCTCATAGTTAACTGACACACTGAATTCTTGTGATTTATAGACTGGAGATGAGCCAGAAAGAAGAGTTTAACCTGAGAGCTGATAATTTTATTTAATGACTTAATAGATATTCAGGTTTTTTTTTAAAGAATCAATTTACTGAATCATCCTTAGTTTCTTTCTCCACACAGTTTGGAGTATTTCTTATGAAATCTTTTACTTAAAAGAGAAATGTTTAAAAATAATTTTCATAGAATAATGATAATTACTGGCAAGTACTTGTTTTATTTTGTTCTTAATTATTTCCCTTGGGCAAACTGTGGAATTTTTAAAATCTGATGATTATTGTATCTCTGTTTTATTATGTTAAAAAATCATCAGAAGATTTTAAAATCTATTTAGTAATTGACAATAAAGTATTCAGTTACATGAAAAGTCTATATCCTTGAGGGAATTTTTAACTTGCCATACATATTGGTTTTTACAACTTTTCAGGACATAATACATTTCTACTTAGGTGCATAAGTTAATCCTTCCTCATTTAAATATTTTATTCAGCCTACTTGTGTTCCAGAGACCAATGTGGCCAAGGAAATCTTTGCTATGGACTCAGTCAGAAGAGTGTGTAATGCAGAAATATTTATGCAATATTTCTGCATAATAAAAATAAATCCTAAATTTATTCAAATTGAAAAAAAATTAGTGATACAATGGAAGAAATGCCACCTCATGGATCGATGCTATAGTTTGAAAACATACCATAAATACTGTATACTGCAAATATCATTGTCTTTATGATGCATATTTTAAAAGTGTTAAGAACTGGTACAAAACCACCTGTAAAATGGACACTTTGTGCTGTGGCAGCCAATAAAGGTGTGGTACACAAGCTGTCAGTTTGTAGGTAGCACAGAGGTACAACAGTCCATGCCTTTAAAATCCCTGGGAATCCTGATTGTGAATGGCTGGTTGCAGTGCAGTGCATGGAAAACAGTGCATTATAGAATCATGGAATCATCATCTTGTTCCACCCCCTGCCATGGGCAGGGACACCTTCCACTAGGTGTTGCTCCAAGGTTGCTCCAAGACCCCAGGTTGCTCCAAGACCCATTCAACCTGGCCTTGGACACTTCCAGGGATGGGGCATCCTCAGCTTTTCTGGGCAATTTGTGCCAGGGCCTCCCCACCCTCAACTTCTTTCTAATATCCAATCTAAACCTGCCCTGTGTCTGTTAAACCCATTTCCCTTTGTGCTGTCACTACATGCTCTTCAGCACACTGTTCGAAATGTATCACTTCAGATGTACCATTTTGTTTTTAGGGAGAAAAGGAGACAATTATGCTTAGATTATGGGTATTTTTCTGCTCCCTGTAGATATATTGATGATAATCCCCTGGCCGGAGACATTTTATTTCATTCTTGAGTAAAGGTTTTCATATTTTATCAAGGTTTTTCCTGGAGCCAGCCTTAAGCACCAACAAGAAAAATGACTGCTTGAGGTTCTGCTTTAGCCTTAGCAACTTAGCCCAGAGACCCAAAGGCACTTAGGCGTTGTGACAGAGCTTTGCAAGACCTAACTTCAGGCTTCTGACCACCACACCAAAACCCTTGTCACTGAACACCAAGCTAAGGCTACTTACGTGCTCTGCAGGCAGAATCCTGCCCTTCAGGTGTATGCAGATCAGCACAAAGAACAGACTGACAGGTAACCCAGTAGGACAATTCAAAAACAGGAGTGTTGTTCTGTTTCTTCTGCTGCCTTTGGTTTTTTATATAACTGAGACACCCAAATTCAGGACACAGTTTTTTCCATCTGCCTGGTACGAGTCGTGCAGAAAGAGAGAGACATTGAGGAGTCAAATGAACCCCAAATGAAAGGATCCTCCAGTGCCAACAGAATAGGGAGCTCATATCAACCACTCCACTTTCTTAGAAACCTCAGGTGGTTATGTATGTTCATTAAGGTGGATCTGGCCTTTATATCCACTAGACACAAGTAGGTAACTTTATTCAACTCAGAGTCTCTCAAGAAGGTAGACTTCTAATTCCTTAAAAAAATAACAGAGGAATGACTGCCACTTTCAGGAGAAAGGTGAGAGGCAATTCCTGTCTTCTTGTCCTTCACAGAATTATCTATTCTTTTGGGAATTAGAGGGTCCAGTTAGGAATATAGATTCAAGTATCTGGTTTTGTGCCTGTAAATGCAATCCCCATTACAAGCCCTTTAGGAGAGTTTCTTAAATCCAAGACTACACAGCTTTGCTCACTCTTCCCATATTCAGGGCATCCCCTCTCATTCTGTTATATGATGTAGAACTGTTCATAAAATAGAAGGAAGGGAGAGCAACCCCTCTCCTGCAGAACAGCTTATAACTCTAAAAATTGACCATTTCCCCTTTGAAGGATCCTAGGAATCTCTAGTATTGGCCTTGAATTTAGGTTTCAGTAAATGTAAAGTCAAACTGATGTACGATATTTCTCATTAATTCAATGAAGCATCATGCACAGTGCAGCCTCCCTTGGAGTTAATTGAAGAGACTTGGCCTCCATCAACTTTGGTTTCAGTTTTGGTTTGGCAATAAATCTTCCGAGTGAGTTGTGGCTGCTGTACTTCTTATTCCATTCCTATGGAAAATTCTTATTGTACCCACAAGCAGATAATAAGTACTGAAAAATACCTCATTTCTAGCTCATATTTTACTGACAGAGAAGATAATTTGCACATGTCACTTTTCTGTGAGTAACGTTAGAATTCTGTGGCTTTGGCTTTTTCCCAGTTCATGTCATGAAACTGGTCGTAAAACCAGACAGTAAAGTTTTAACCAGGACATACTTGCTGACAGTTTTACAATGTGTTACTAAGGACTAGATGGTAATTGGGAGTAGTTGACATGAATTTATGATGCAGTAGTCATGTTTTTCCACTGTGATGGCCTTTGACAATTAAATGATTGGCTTGGTGGATGAAGGGACAATAGTGGATGATGCTTGTTTTGACTTTGGCAAGGCCTTTGACACTGTAGCATAACAGACAAAGTGTTGGAATACAGACTAGAGAAATAGGCAGTGAGGTGCACTGAAACCTGGTTGACCTGCTGGGCTCAAAGAGGTTGTGATCAGTCCACCTAGAGGCTAATCATGAGTTAAGAGCCCAGGTGTCAATATTGCCATCATTACTGTTAAACTTTTCCCTGACTGACCTGGATGAAGGGACTGAGTGCATCCTCAGCAATTCAGACATTACACAAAACTGAGAGAACTGGTTAATACACCAGGTAGGTGTGCTATCATTTGGAGGGACCTAAATGATTCAGGTCAGAGAATCAACCTGACAGAAACCTTAAGTTTAACAAAGGGAAATGAACAAAGGAAAATTCCAAGTCCTGCCTGTAGGGAGGAGAGATCCCACACATCAACACAAACCTGATGAAAGTCGTCAACTGGAAAGTAGCTTTCCAAAGAAGCACCTGGAGGTCCTGGTGCACAAGTTGCACATGAGAAAGCAGTATACCCTTCTGACAAAGAAGGCTAGCAGGCTGAAGAACATCCCCATCAGAGCAGAGAGGTGTTCTCTCTGCTCAGCACTGGTGAGACAAATTTGTAGTGCTGTTTCCAGTTGTGGATCCCCTAGTACAGACATGGACATATTGGACCGAGTGCAGTGAAAGACCACAAATATGATAATGGATCAGAGCATCTGATAAATGGTTGGGTCCAAAGTGGAGTTGGTTGAAGGCTTAAAATGCATCACAAAGCTGTTGTGCCCTTACACAGCCCTGAACACTTCAAAAGTAAAGCGTCTTATTCTGTCCCTGCAATGCCTAATCTTCGTATTAATAAAAA
>NW_020884971.1:1620079-1628198 GCF_003945725.1 Corapipo altera | reverse complement strand
GACAGAGCTTGGAGCAACCTGGGCTAGTGGAAGGTGTCCCTGCTCATGGCGGGGGATGGAACGAGATGGGCTTTAAGGTCCCTTCCAACCCAAACCATTTTGGGATACTATGATATATAAGGAGATAGTTGTATAGAGTTGTATTAAATTCCTCCCCTCACCCCCATTTCCAGAATATTTGCACACTTAGAAGTTGATCCACAGAAAAACCATTGCAATTTTTAATTTATCTCTCAGTCCAGGAAGTACTAATTTATGTCTCAGTCCAGGAAGTACTAATGTACTAAGTACCTAATGTACATTGGTACATTAGTACTAAGTACCTAATGTACATTAGTACTAAGTACCTAATGCACAGAATCACATTCACTCACCTCTAAACAGATAGACTATCACCTTCTGGAATAGGTGAAACTACACAGAGCTTTATAAAGACTCATGGGAAAACACTACAGTGATCCAGAACGCACAGGAACTAGCTCAATACTGGGTCCACAAGACAGAACAAAAAGATTGTTACTGGCTGATTAGGGAAAATATTGAAAGATACCACAGTTATTACTAATCCCTTCAATAGAAGAGATTTGTTAGATTTTTAGTAATAAAGGTTGTAAGTGAAAGATTCTCTGGTATTTTGAGTAATCAAAGTTGCTTTTTTTCTGTGTGGGTTAAGGCAAGAGGTGACATGAAACTCATTTCACCCATTTCTGATGTTGCTGCTTTGAAATTCTATAATTAAAGGCAATTTAATAAGGGTTTGTATGCATTGATAAATGACTGTACATTGTAATTTCTAAGTGATAAGGATCATGGAAAGGCTGATTAGCAATTTTCAACCTAGAGAGAGGCACTGCACCTGCCAGGGATGTGACAGTGATGACCATGTTACACCTGCTTTCCCCTACTTCATGCTGTGCCTTAGTATACCCATTTTATTCAGTGTGCCAGTATCAACCTTCCAATGTTCGCTATTGCTTCATACCAGTAGATAAGCTGTTGAAACAGCAAATAATGCTCTGCCGTGGAAACATCCTGGGCATCTGAGTCTCATAGTACACCCTTATACACAGCTTAAATACACCTGTATTCTCAGACTCTTGTGCAAACCACAAATGTTTCCATGAGGAACAATTATAAATAATAAGAGAAGATGGATCATGCATGTCACTGTGGTGCTGATGGATTTGGGAATGATTAGTTGCCACAGTGATGACCTGGTCATGCTGGGAGAGGTTACTCAGAGAATAGGGAAGGTTGTGTTTTGCATGTACAGTCAACTTAATCTTGACATTGTGAGGGACAGAGCAAGAGTCCCTTGAAAGAACTTTTTCTGTGAGGCATTTCTTATGTCCTTGAACACTGGAGTCAGAAAGTAGTTGTGCTAAAATGTTTTCTTTTTTTTATACATTTTTACTTAACAAGAGGTCAAAGTTTTTTCATCTCAAATCCTACATTTAGACAAAATCATTGAAGCAAATGGTTTTTTTATCATATAATTCTCACTTTAACAGTTTGTACTGGTCGAATAGTTTTTTTAGTATGTTTTAGCTAATGATTTAAGAAACACTTTAAAAACTCTGAATACTATTTTCCATGTATAGCTACCGAAAGGGCAAGTGTTTTGCTTTGCTATCTAAATATGTAAGTATTGGAAAATAGAACATATAAATTACACAGAGTATGGAACAACAGAATATATAGGTTTAAAAAAATAGAAGACAAATTAAGAATGCAAGTAAAAATCCTTATTTCATCCATCTATGCATCCATTAGTCAATTATTTTTAGTTTCATTCACAAAGATCCTACTACAAATGAAAATTTTACAAATTATTCTTATTTATTTTTATCATGCATTCATGCAGTTCAGTATTCAAAGGCCATCTTTTGTTAAAAAGATAAATGTAGAACCTGATGGAATTATAAATTTATTAACTCTATATGTTCAAAATACTCTTGAGCATAAGGTATATTTGTGATATAGACCAGATATAAAAAAGAGAGACATTTTGGCCATTGAAAACTTGGCCAAACATGCTAACACTTCTCAAAGCAAGATTGCTTATGCTTTTTAAAGCTCATGAACATATATAACCACTAAAGCTATACTCGTATCAGTAACAGATTATACCAATTGCTATTAATATATCTTGAATGGTCACCTGACATGCAAACTTTACATGTCTTAAAATCTGTGCATGTATTGCACAGAATTCAATCTGAAGAACAATACAAAATTCTGTCAATGCTCTCCACGCCTGACCAAATGGAATTAACAGATCTATATCCATTTTAAGGCCCAAATGAAAGCATGCTTGCAACTTTAGCTTTGGAATTAGTATTTGTTTCACCAGTTCATTTGCAAATGTAATTAAAGAGGTACTTTTGTTGCTTTAGTAAAATAGTTCTACCCTTCAGAAAAACAACAGAAATACTCTCTGCACTCATTTGTACGACATGTAAGGTTGAATGTTGCTTAGAGTCTGTCCTTCAGTTGTCTATTAATTAACTCAAGAAAAACATATTTCCTTCAAAATATACTCAACAATTTTCTAAGAGAGATCTGAATGAAAACTGTCCATATGAGAGCATGTGAGTGTTTAGTGGAAAACTCAACACTGAGCATATGATTTTTCCCCTTAGCTTTTAGAATTGGAAAAAGAAGAGTAAAAGCACTGTAAACCTTACTTAGAGCAACCTGGTCTATTGGAAGGTGTCCCTGCCCATGTCAGAGGGGTGGAACGAGGTGTCCTTTAAGTTGCCTTCCAACTCAAACCATTCTATGAGTCTAAGATACCAGTTTAGTGCAATTCGTAGTAAGATCCACGGTTTACCAATATGGTAATCCTTTCTGGAAGCCATACCTCAACTTTTCTGCTTCCTGAATCACAGAAATAAAATATGTGAACCATGAAACATTCATGAAAGGCACTTCCTTTTCATCTATATCTAGTTTTCATATCTGGAGCACTTAAATTGGATACATGGGGTTCATTGTATTTTAGTTTTTAATATCTACTGACATATTCTCTTCAGTTTTCCTTCTATAGAAACAAAGGAAAAGAGTTAAAATTACTAATAAAACTCTAAAGACATACAAAAATATCCTCAACTCTGACCCTTTGCTAGAAATTGTGTTGGGTGGCTTCCTCCATCAAAATTTACAACCTACCACTTTTATATGTGAAACGAGTGAGAAGGGAAATAAGGTAAAGATAAGAAAGTCAAATAAAGGACTGTTTGAGAAACTTAATTTCACTTCAAGATAATTGTATCATCTACATCTTAGAAACAGTAATTTGGCATATCTGGCGACAGGAAAAAACAGTAATTTGGCCTGTCTAGGTACAGGAAATGCAGCCACAATAATGAAATGAGATGTAAAGATGAGATTTTGAAAGCTTGTAACTTTAATGCAAAGACTTTTTTTTTTTTGGTAGAAGTGCTGAATCCTATTCTATTACATCTGCTCTGCCTAATCCTCAGATAAATCTCTTCTACCAGCAACTTCTCTCAATCCCATACTGTTTGTAAGGACAACTTGGTTTAAAGGGGCACATAGCACCTAGAACAGTCTGGCTGACTGTTCTAACATTGTATTAGCAGCCAAATGGGACCAACTTCTCACTTCCTCTGAAGCTCAGAAGATTCATAAGCTTTAACTAAATGTTTTCATTACAAGTCACTTACAAAGTGTTTCTATCTAATTACTGAAAATACTGCATTTTCAAAAAAAAAAAAAAAACAGACAAAAAAACATCTGTGGACTTGAAACTTCTTTAATAAACATTATGAAAATGTCTTATGATAACTGGAAACCCAGAAGTGAATTTAGGAGCGAGGGTTATTCCAACTGCCTGATTTTTGTTACAACTTCTGAAGGAAGAACCTTGATATCTAATCCAGGAAGGGTCCATGGGTTAGAAAAATGTAGAAGAAAATGCAGTTTTGGTAGATAATGGGAAGGGACCAAGGATTTGAAAAGAACTTGCTTTTAAAGTAACCTCACAGTTCCAGACTGAAGTTTGAGAATGCAGTTGGGAGGTTGGGAACCAACTCCAAGGCAAGCAATTGTTCCTGGTTACTCACTCTGGTGTAGAGATTCTTGTCTGGAATTCCAGGTTTTTAAGTAATTTAAAATCTGCAAACACATAAAGAAATAACTAAAGGAAATTAATAAATACATCTATATCCTGTGATATATTCTAGATACACCTAGAAAGGGAAATACCTTTTATCTCCCTGTATTCCTATGGAATATGAACTGCTCCTGCACATCCACACATGGAGTTAGATTTTACAAGGTTTCAGTCAAACTTATATCTGTATATGTGTAGTGATCCTGAATGTAAATGTACTGTCATTTATCAAACTGTGGGTGTTTATCTGATGTTTTTCCTATTTATTTTTCCTAATTAGTTTTAGATATTCCTCATTTGGAACAGGATATTCTTGAAGCCTAAATGTAATACATCAACTCCCATTAGAGTAAAAGGAATAAAGGTTACTCAAAAAAGAGTGATTGACTTTATGGAGGATTAGATCCATTATATGGATATCCATTACATGGATATATGGAGGGAATAGATCCATTATATCGGGGGGGGGGGGGGGGGGGGGGGGGGGGGAATTTAGTAAAAAAGGCACATTTTATTTGGACAATAATTCTTTTTAACTTTTTACATTATGGGGGCGCCCCCCCTATTATGTGGGGGGGGGGGAGGGGAGGGGAGGGGGAGGGGGAAATTATGTACAAAGGCACATGTTATTTGGACAATAATTCTTTTTAACTTTTTACATTATGATGACTCCTCCCCTATTATATGGCTTGCCTATTCAAAACAAATATCCAGGAATCAAATATTTAGAGACTTGAAATAACTGTTACTACCAGAGTGCACTAATAAGATAGGCTAAAGAAGGTTGATCTTAGCTCTAACTGGACTCAGAATGAAGTTTTTCACTTTTTTTTTTCCTTTAAAAATCCCTCTGCCTAATTCTAATTCCAAGCTGCCCAAGCAACAGTTACCAGAAAGTTACACTGAATGGGTAACTGCTGGTTTAACTGTGCATCATTATTCTGCTAAAATTACAGTTTGGGAAGCGTCAGTTACTGATACAGTTTGACTAGGGAAATAACTTGGTCTCATTTAAAGCCTGAAGGAAAGGAAACTTCATTTCTGTTTCTTATTCATAGAAATTGTTTGAAACTCCATGCCTGGAAAGCATTTTCAGACATAATCATCTAAGAATTACTTATTTCTTCAGGATTACCTGAGACTTAAACCATTGGCATAGCTTTTATGCAGGGCTGGTGCTTATCCTGGTGCAGGAAGCAGTATGCACTGAGTATTTCTAATCTTCAATCTAAACGATTTGGTATTGAAAGTTAAGGATTATACTTAGGTATTAAGAGCTTCACTTTGTCCTTAGTAGCCAAAGTTGCGAGAACATTTTCTTTGTTTTACATCTGTTTCCTGGGCTTTGATTGTGTTCTTTTCATGAGGTTAGATAGTACGGTTGAAATGATGGAATGGTTTGTTATGATCAAAGAAGCCATTTCTCTGCTTTCACATCTTTTTCTCTCTGCCTCAGGTCCTTGCCATACACACTCATCTCTCTTCTGCTCAACTTAGTGGTGTGGACTGTTGACCCCCAGTCGGGGACTAAGCACCACAGACCCAAGTAGTCACTCCCCCTCCTCAGCAGGATGGGGAAGAACAGTACAAAGAAAGAAGTGCCTCTTACTAGTGATTTGAATCACCTCTCTGTGAAGTTAGACAAGCACGGCCAGAGTAATGGCTGGAAAACCAGGCAGGAAAAGGATTTGCTTAAGGCCTCAGCTCAGCACTGTTATGCCCTTCCACCCTTAGGTCAGGTTTTAGTTACTTGGGTTTCTTGTCCCCATAGTAACTGTTAATCCTGTTAGCCTTTGGTAGAATTTAATCACTGAGGTTTGGGTTTAACTAAAGGATGACAGCTACTCACCCTGTGTCCTAGCATGTCCATCGTATATATGATATCACAGCCTGGTCCAACAGAATTCACACAAAGAATTAATCATTAAATCCTATACTTCATTACAATTAAATATGTGTAACCATCAGGAATGTATCATGTAAACAATTGTGCCACTTAAAATCATGCCAAGTAAAAAGCAGATGCACCTATTACATAATCAATGTTAAATTCATCTCATATGATTTCAAGTGATTCAAAATCTCAAGACAAGATCATCGAAGATTCTGCAAATCCATAATCAATTATGTTTACACTTAATGAAAGTCGTATCTGACCGATAAAGGGTCTCAAAAAAACCCCTTTTTTTGCGTATTGTGTTTGCATTTACTGCAGAAAACAAGGTACATTTCCAAAATAAGTTTTCTCATTGAGAACAATGATTAACTTCACATGAGCGGAATTCAGCTCATCCTTGCTCAGCTAACCATTAAATTCAATCTCCCGGTGCCCTGGGGAATGAAGCACAGAAAAGGAGAATGCAAGCCTGGAAGGCAGAGTACTTCAAAAAGGAGGGATATGAATTGAAGTGTCAGGTCGTCTGTTGTGATTTCATGTAATAACTTCACTAGAGCATCGATTGGTTATCAGTCTGAATTCATCACATTATATTCTTCATGATGTTCAGAATAGAAGTCCCATTAAAAGAAAAAAACCCAACAAACTGAAGATTGATTTAAATTCATTCTGTTTCTTCAAGGTGCATTAATACAGCCTCAGAGATCCACTCTTGGTCTTATTTTCCTATTACAATAGAATTTGTCAGCAAAACTTAGACCAGGCCATGCTTGATTGCTCACTGACTCAAACCATTATGGCTGTGCACATATGGCTTCATGCTTTGAGGAATTCCTGCTGACTTCATGAGGAATGACGTATCCCCGAAAATGGACACAGCTGAGGCAAGACTCAGAAAAGCGGTTTGAAGTACACACGTATATGATGCTGAAAACGCCAGTTCAGCGAATCCCTCAGTGTGTGAGTTCTTAAGCTCCATTCACTCCTCATAGTTTGACTTTAAAGTACCTTGAGTAACCAGACTTCCACTCCTGTTTGCACATAGAGTTTCTCTCAGACTCCAACAGTGCATATACATCATGTCAGAACTCATCCCTGAGCTCAGAATGGGAACCAGAAACATGGTAAAGCTTCACAAGATAATTGAGCTGGAGATAAATTCTAAAAATGCCATACAAATGCAATTGAATAGAGTATTTTGCCAGAACTGTTTACATTTATAAATGCAGTATGAAAAGCACGATATTCCTTTTTTTGTTATCATCTCATCTATTAAAAACCATGATATACTCCATAAAGTTGCCTTAAATAGTTTGGCTATGTGCTATCTGTTTTCCACACAAGTGTGCCTATACTTTTTATATTAGGTATTTGAATAAAAAAATGAATATATATGAAATCAATAGATGAATTCAGTCCTCCAAAGTAACTACTTTTGCCCTGTTTAATGTAGTTAATACCCAGTTAATAATCTGAACTAAGACTCACTTTAAATGTAAGAAGAACTTCAGCAAGTTTCTGCCTTCAGAACCACGGTGTGGAATATAACATGTTCATCAGAATTTCATCTATGAATAAATTTACATACCTTGCAATACTTACATCTACCCAAATATTCCCTTCAAGCTTTATTTAACCTTGGGTTCTTCTAGAAATGCATGAACCGGCTACATATCACCATTTAATCTCTGTTCACTTATCATTTCCCCACAATACTACAGTAAAATAACTTGCTGATTCAAAGTAGGATTCTCTTTGCTTCATGAAAGAGAAAGAAGATGTATTTCTCACTGCTTTTTCTTTACCTCTATTCAAAGTGTAATAAGTAGTGCATCTTCAATCGTACTCTGACTCTACAAGTGTTTTCTTGATGTTTTGGCAGATGCACAGGCATGCTCCCTCTACTCCAATGCTTTTTCCCTTTGATCAATTGCTAGACCATAAACTTATCATTTTGAACATAGAACAGAATCATAGTATCCCAGAATGGTTTGGGTTGGAAGGGACCTTAAAGCCCATCTCATTCCATCCCCTGCTATGAGCAGGGACACCTTCCACTAGCCCAGGTTGCTCCAAGCTCTGTC
>NW_020884971.1:1599312-1617079 GCF_003945725.1 Corapipo altera | reverse complement strand
TTTTTATTAATACGAAGATTAGGCATTGCAGGGACAGAATAAGACGCCTTACTTTTGAAGTGTTCAGGGCTGTGTAAGGGCACAACAGCTTTGTGATGCATTTTAAGCCTTCAACCAGCTCCACTTTGGACCCAACCAGAGAACTCTGAAATGTGTCTGTACTATCTTATGGTTTATCATGTGTACATGGCAAGCTCTTCTTTACTGTACATGGGACAAGGTGTACTGTACCTGTACAACTTGAACTGATTTTGCCCCTGTCATCTTACTTTACAAGAGATTATATGAACCTGTTTCTAGGTTATAAACTCAAATTGTGCAAACTATGTTAATCTGACAGGCCTCAATGAGTTTGGCCAATGACTTGCTCTGAGACATTGTGTTAGTCGCTCAGACTGATTGCGTTCTTCAGGAAAAATAAAAAGGACTGTTTACTTGTACACCCAGAAATATATAATGCAAGAGAAAGATCTGCAAGGAAAATGATAAAATTTCCTAGTGTACCTGATAAATAAAAAACTTTTTATCAAAAGGGGGAAAACAACCTGTTCACTGAAGTGTCCATGTGGTTTTATTAATTTGTTTTTATTAGTATCCTTGCTCTGAGGAGCTTCTGAGAACCCATTCAGCTTTTCTTCTTCCCTAGGCTACACCCTTTGAAATTTCATGTTCCCTTTTATCCTGGACTCATAGAGGGGAGAATAAATCCATGAGTCTTTTGTGTGTGTGAGAGCAGGTAAACTTTCAGAGCTCTTTGGCTTCTTCAGGTGGCTTTATCACTCCTGATCTCTTCTAATTTAGCTGCTTACTGTAAAGTAAACCTGTATAAAACAGGTGACCTGTTGTGCATATGAAATTCATAAACAAAATATATAGAGTGTCCTTTTTCCTTTATAGGATAAACTGGAGAGTACAATCTAATAATTTCCTGGAATGTACTTAAGTTGCAAGGTGTTTGCTCCCATAAAAGCTTCCTGTAAGTGAGATTATATGTTTGATAGGATTTCTTGAAAGGTGATGAATTTGAATGAACAAAACAAAGTTGGAAAAGATTACATTAACAGTGCCTATAGAGTGCTTCAAAGGGTCAAATGCGTTGAATTCAGTTGCTATGGGACCAAGTCCTGTATATCTAACAGATGATATAGACATTATTTCATCAATGAATTAAGCACTTATAAATGAACAAATGTTTAATCACTACACAGAAGGAAAAGAACATCTTCTTTTATACAGATGAGGAACTTACCAAAATAAAGAAAGAAGAAATAGCAGGAAACTGTAAGGTAAAGGCAAAGTTTAATTTTTTTTGGTAAGAATCAGTAGCCACCTGTATGTATGATGAGAAAACAATATAAAAGCAATGCATAAATCACTATGGCAAAAATGGGGTTGGTATTAGCACACCTAAAAATGGCTGGATTCTGGGCAGGATACAGGAAGAGAATTGTATTATAGTCCATTACGGCTGAAAAAAGTATTTAGAAAATTAGCAAAAAATGGTTTTAATTTTTTTTTCCACTTCCATGTATTATTCTGTTAAATCCTTCTGTCTGCACAGAGCTTTACTCACAAAATCATCATGTCACCATTTCTAGCTGATTAGGCCTACACATCAAAGATTTCTTTTAGACCAGAAACTTCCTCAATTACTTGAATATTTTCACTCAGGTTTCCTATTTTTTTTTTTCTTTCCTAGTCAGCATTTTTTCTGTTTAGATGCTTCTCTTTTCCTTCTGTTTTTCAGTTTCTATTTTACCTGTGGTCTACATCTGTCTGTGAGCTCATAGAGTCCCATCACAACTGTTATGTTGAGGGCTCACTGTGAGGGTTTTTTTTCACTTGAAACCATGTGTCTACAACAGCATTTCAAATCTAGCACATTTTGGGGTTCAGCAAGAATCTCATCTGGGATAAAACTCAGATAAATTTCACAAAGGTGCAGTCTGAGCACTTTCTATAAATGTGTAGTCTGGTTCTGCCAGAGCTCATTGGTATGTTCAGGTGTTGGGGATGCTATTTAATTACTTCCTTGAAGTTTCCCAAGTTCCTTCCAACCCATTCTGCTGTCACTTCAAACAAGTGATGGCCTTCCTGGGAAGTTAACTGATCAGATTAATGGTGACAGAGGGTGTTTTTTAAACACTTGGTATAAAATGAGATACTTTACTTATGGATTCTTAAGTGGACCATGTTATAAGTTTAAATGATTTTTAAAATAGCTTTGAAAAGCGATGTTGGAATTTTTACCTCGTGTCGGTCGTCCCCCCCCCTCCCATGTGTTCTCCCGGGGTGGGGGAGGCCGGAGCGGGGCCGGAGCGGGGCCGCCCAGGGGGCAGGGCGGGAGGTTCCCTTTGAAAGCCGGCCAGCGCCCACCTCGGAAGCCCCTTTGTCCGAAGGCTTTGTTTGTCCACGGACTGCCAGAGCGGGAGCCGCTTTCGGCTTTGGCGGCCTCCTCCTTTTCACTGAGGGGAGTTTTTTTTTTTAATATTTCCCCACCGGACACGACAGAGAGAGAGAGAGACCGACCCATCTCGGAGCGAGGTATTCTGCCCTCGGTCCTCAGGCGGCATTATCGGAGCTGCCTGCCCTGACCTGCGGCTGTGGGCAAAGGGCTCTCAGTGCTGGCTGCGAAGCCGCTGTTCGTTCACTGCCGGGGACAGTTTTGCCCTCAGCCCCCCTAAGGAATTAGGACTTAGTTTATTTCTTCTGAAAGTTTTGGTTGCGCCATTGTTGTTTATTCGGGTTTGTTAATAAAGAGCTGTGTTGGTTTTTTTTCCTTTTCCACACTTTCACCTGAAGCTTCTTAATTTCAAAGTTGTAATCTTGATAAACTTAGACAAAGTGTTATTTAACTTTAATTCTCTTCCTTGTGTTAGGGTTTTATATTGTTTTCCTTGCTTAGTATTTGCAGTTCGTTTATTTGGAGTCTCATTTGCACTCATGAGGAGCAATAATGATTTTGTTCAACTTTAGATAACCCAATGTTTTTTACAAAATAAAATATTTCTCTGTTCAGGTACTTTTAAAGTAATACAATAACTAATATTTTTATCTTATACAATGAACAGTTGTCCTTGCTCTGTGTTAAAGCATTTTGTGAGTTTCATGGAATTCAGGGATCTTCCACAGAACAATCCCATTCAGGCCATAAACAGGGCAATGACAGTATGTTCTGAAAGATGAGAAAAATGAACATTTTCTAAATTTTACTTAGATAAAACCAGTATTATCCACTGACAATACTATGCAGTTCCATATCTATTATTCAAGGGGGGTTTGCGTCATGTGCTCTATAGCACTTAGACAATATGGGTCTGTTATCAGTATCTGCTCATAATCAAGTCTGCAGTGACACCAACTTGGTTGGAACAGTCCCCCGAGGTAGAACAACCGTTTGGTGTATCTCAGAAGGGCTGGAGGAATGGTCTGGCCTCCTGCTGTCCCTTCGACCTGAATTGTTCTGTGACCCTGTGATTCTGTGTCTCTATAGTGCTCGTCTGTACAACCTCTAAGTCTGGTAGGATTTTCAGAAAACCTAGGATGAGATGATACTGTCACTCATCATTAACAGATGAAGGCAGAAGGCACTCTAAGACTAAAGTCAGCTGGTCAGTTTTGGAAGTCTAAATTGAAATGCCAGTGATTTAGCCCATAATATCTTTTCATTTAATTTTTTTTCGGTGACTTCCACTGCATTTGGTTGCAGTTGTAAGGACTCTAATTTGACTTCTAGTCTGTGAGAAACAACTAACAATCCTCTGGAAAAGTCAATGTAGGACTTGTGTGGCACAGGCAACTTAGATCTGTCAGATGACATTCAGTTTCTGTAGCCTTAATATATGCTGTAAAACAACCTTTCTGATTCTTCCTGCCTTATTCATTATTAATTTTTCACCTCCTACAGCAAGTGAAGCACACGTCCTACGAACAGCATCCTTCAGTGCAGTTTAATTAAGCAAGTCAACAAAATATGTCGTGAGTCCTGGGGGGAAAACAATGGGACAAATAGGCACTGCAGTGTGTTACAATCCTAAATGTAATTCACTTCCTAGCTATTGGTTGCACAGATTTTCATGATAGCATTTGTGGTATGTGTTAGTAGCACTGGAATAGGGATTTTCAATGTTTGTATTCCTATATTTAAGAAAAATGAGCTGGAATGTGACCACATATGGATTCCCAGGGGTATTATCAGTGGGATAACATTTTTGATTCACTAGGGCCATGCTGCCCATGGAAGAATCAGCAAGTCCTGAGCAACCAGCACAATAAGATGTCACTGCTGTGGTGTGTGACTCTGAGAATAAGTTTCACAGATAGCAAAGTGAAAGTAATTAATGGATTTCTTTCCCAGGCTCTGGAATTGAAAATTTTTATTAACAAATCAAGATGAAGATTGTGTTGTTGTTGCTGATTTATCTTCCTATCTTATGCTTCAGACCCTCTAATCTGCTATTATTGTATTTTCTCTGCCCTTGCATCTCTCTCTCCTTCTGATTACCCTACACAAAGTGCCTAATTCTCTTTACATTTTTATATTATACTTACAGACTTTCTCCAAGTAATTTCCACCTAGCTTTGCATCTACCATATTTCTCTACCATAGTCCTTTTCCTCAACAGCATTTAATTCCTAATTACTATTTCCCATTTCCAGACTTTTGGATCCTCTCTTGTGCCTTTTAATACATCATCCCTAATATGCTGTACAGATTTCCTTGCAGAAGTATTCCAGTCTTCATTTGTCTTTGTTCCAAGTCCTTCCCTCTCTCCACAACCCATTTCAAAGAGCTTTGTGCCATTTTTTACTGTTCCATACCTGGCATACTTGGCTCCATACCTTTAATACTTATAATACTTTGATATTAACCCCTCTATATTTCTTTTTTTTTTCTTGCTGGAAGAAGATGAAAAGCATGTTGCTTCTCATTAGTTAAGATAACCAACTTGACCCACAGTTATCCAGAGTCACAATCTTTGAATTCTTAAAGAAATTTAGGTTTGAAGAACTAGTAATTATCTGTTGAACATAGGCAAGCTGCAATTTTCAAAGGCTAGAACTGTCAAGCTTCAATGACTTTCAAGAGGATGGCAAAAAGTCCACCCTTGACATGCACAGCAACCTCTGCCAAATTTTAAAATTATAAATGACACAAATGATGGAAGAAAAGGTCACCACAAGTTTTTTAACAAGGGGAAAAGTTATTTTCCTTACTCTTATTTTCAGAAACTGATGAACTAATTTTGATAGAGATTTTTCAAAGAAGAAAGTGGAGTATTTCAGCCCAGACCAAGTAGTACTATAACCAAGGCAAAACGTTAGTAGGAATGTTGGACAATTTACTCATACTGTGGCTAAAATTCTCCCTTCTTCCATAAGCAAACATCCACTGGGATCAGCCATTATTCCTATAGGATTATGGCTATGAAAATGATATCTCTTTAGGAAAACATTCAACCTTTTTCTGTATATCATTTTTCATTTAATCTAGATGAAATTATGCTGCCGTGTGACACTGTTAAGCTATTTGTTTTAGCCAACTTATTACCTTAAAAGAATTTTATCTTCCTCAAAACCATGCTTTCAAAATATATAATTTTTCACAAAACCAAGTAACCATTAAAGAAGTAACTTTGAATTTAATCCAGTATTACATACCAAGTGTGTCACTTTCATGCTGTCATAATATTAATGAAAGAGGTGTTCAAAGAATTCTGTTGAGGACAAACCTTTATAAATGTGAATTTAACTGTTCTTCTATAGAAGAATCACAAAGTAATTTGTAATTTAAAGAGCTTCCTAAACTCAAGAAAAGTTTCAGAAGCAGGAATCCTAATCCACAAATCAGATGCTATTTCTGAACTGTAATTCAGATTATGTGTTTCAAAAAGGGAGATTTTCCAATGTGAACAAGAAGGGGAATTGCCTTTTATCTCAGGACAAGATAGGTCTCTGATTCAATAAATAATGGCTAGAGAAGTTCCAAGTCTTCTTCTGTTTGTCCAGGTGAAAAAATTAATGGGCAGATTGATTTTCAGTTAGCAAGTGGCACTGAGGAGGAGTAGTCCAGACTTTGATACTGATCAGCATAACAAAGGGAAAATACAGATGATACTTCACATTTCTTTTGTAGCAAAATTAGTGTGTCAGGTTTGGGATGAGAATCAGGAGCAATTAATAAGATCACTGTTATTTTGTAATACAGTTTTAGGTAGATGTGATGGAAAACATGACTGCAGTGCCAGAATTCTTCCCCATGGAACTCCAAGATTGTGCTGTTGTTCTCCACTTTTCCTCTGCTGTGTTGACTTCTAAATGAAAGCCTTTCCCCATGTCAGCACGTAGAGCTTCAAGATTTCCAATAATGGGTGGCTGTTGAAAATACATTTTTTAAGTGATAAATCCAACCTTGTATTTAAAGGGTTTTGTTTTTATTTGAAGGCATATCTTTTGTCTCTTTCCCTTGGCTCGGTACTTATACGACAAGGTCAAAGACATGCAAAATCATCAGAGAAAAAGAAAAAAATCTATATGAAGCCTGTAAGCTTTTAAAGTTTTGTGTCTTAGCCTCATGGCTGTTACTAAATTATTTAGGATTATCATTCCACTTTATATAGGCAGGCAGGGAGATTTGCTCTCAAGTATGAATTCATGTAAGGTTTTCAGTCATTAAAAGTGATTCGTATGAGTCATTGCATATAGATTACTAGAAGCACAAAAATTATATCAATGCATATTATATTGCTACCAATTGAATTGAATGGCATTTTTAAAACTGGCATTCAAAAGAAAAATGAAATTTTACCTAAATAATAACTATAAAAATAATTATTTATAATTATAATTATAAAAATAAACTCAAATTTACCACAAGAAGGTTAGGACCTGATAAGAACAGGTCCTTAAGTTGTTTTCTTCTTTGTTCAATTCAAAACCAAAGTGTTATATATAACATTATACTAAGTAAGTAAACGTGATTGAATAATTAAACAATTTTACAGTTCCTCACTTCTAGTTAAAGAATGGTAATTTCTCTAAGCGAGTGTGTGCATTTTACAACTGACATTTCCCCCTATTGTTATATCTTTCATGTAAAAAGAATATTTTTTCTTTAATGATTCCCTGAATCATTCCTCAGACAAGGAGAGCTGGATTGGCTTGGTGTTGTCACCTCTTCCAAGCATAGCCAATTTAATGGTAATAAGAGTAGCTGCTGCTTAGAGTAGCAGGATGCAGGAGGTAACAGATTAGCTGTGGTCCTATAGCTGGGGAGTGGGAACAGCAGTCACCACCTAGCCTCTGCTCCTGAAAAAAGACAAAGTAAAACTTCCCAAAATCTCCAGGGCTTCTTCTGTTGTCCTCTCCAACCATTTTCCCCAGTCCCTGAGAGGCTACAACATGATGAGCTGGAAGAAAGAAAACTGCTTCTTCCAAATTCCTGAAGAAATCCCTCTGAGAGGGTGAACTGGGCTATAGGGTGGGACGTGGGGGCCTCGGGATAGAAACTGTACTGGAAAACGGAGCAAAAGAGGAAAATAAATCTTCAATACTTCGCATATAATCTTATGGCCTCACAGCCCCTCTCAGCTCCTCTTACCTATCTGGAACCCAATATTGTTGAGCAAACCTCCTCTCTATTTGTCTCCCACTAGATCCTTGTGACACTTTCGTGCTTCCCCAGCCAACGCCTCAAACTGAGAATGATTTAAAGGACTGAGGACTCTTGGATGTGCTCCATCACATCTATTGGTCATTTTTAGCTGACACTTGTTCATATCATAAAGTAACTTCAAGTTTTTCTTCAACTCTAGTGAAAGCTATGAATGTAGAGGAAGATGACTGTGTTTATATGTACACAAAACCCCACATCTATATATAAATGAGATACGGTTTTCAGAACCACTTGATAAATACTGCCAGATTTGCAAGAGACCAGGAAAATATTTTTGCAAGAGTGCACTTGGAATTCGGTTAACATTACTGTTTCGAAAGTATACCTGCTGTTGTAAGGCAAGACTCATTTGTCTTAAAAGAAACATGGTTACTTTGGATCTAAAATTATCTTTATCCGCTGGTTTTATATGCAAGCATACAGGCTATGGAAAGAAAAAATCTTCAACTGAGCAATACCAGCTGAACAATGTACAGTGCTTACTGAAAGTAAGTACTAAAGAAGGTAAAGAATAGGAAAATCTGTATGCAATTCTGTGGGAGGGTAAGCTACCTTTTTCTTCAAAATTAATTTTGCACTGTCCACTATTTATCTATATTATCTATATTGATGCATTGGTAAAAATTATCAATGTAAAACTGTATAATTTATTTTAAATCCTGGGAAAAAGACTAGCTTTGATACAAACAGACATTTGTGAAGCTGAATGCATGGGAGGGAAATTTAAAGGTCATCTCAATAATGGCCTTATTAAATTCTGGAATGTTGATTCACTGTGACCATTTCTTTGAGTTACCAATCTCTTGCAAAACAATACTTGCTGACTTTCAAGGCTTTTATAGGCAATATAGTTAAATGTTTTGGTATTAAAGCTTTATCTTAATAGTGTAAGGAATATTAGGGGCTAATATTAACCTTGCATGCTCTGAATCAGTCCCCAGTTTTTGCACACAATCTTGATCTGAAGCTGATCAAAATAAAAATTGCTAGAAAAATGTGTTGACTGCATTAACATGACATCATATGATTAAAAAAGACCCATGGGGCAAATGCTTATTGTACTTAGCTTTCAGGGAAGAAGAAATCAACAGGAACAAAAAAAGGAGTAATCCTGAGATGGCCAGCAGAAGGGCTGGCTTGTTTTACAGCTTGCAGTAGCTTAGAAAGTTACACAAGACAGTAGGAGACAAAGCAAAATACTAATTGTTCATCCCTGGAAGTGTCCAAGGCCAGGTTGGAGGGGGCTTGGAGCAACCTGGGCTAGTGGAAGGTGTCCCTGCCCATGACAAAGGGGGCTGGAACAAGATGGTCTTGAAGGTCCCTTCCAACCCAAACCATTCTATGACTCTATGATTTTATAAGACATAGATTTTTCTGCCATTGCTGCAGCCAAGTCTCCTGTAGAAGTTTTCACCACTAAATGATACTGTGTCCACAACATCCAGAAACCACTTTTAGCCAAAGTGAAAAACATTTTAACATGTATTTGAATTTATATCCATATGGAAAGCTTTTAATTGCCTTGTGTAAAATTCCTGTACAACCTATTTATTTCTGTATCCAGTGGTTTTTTTGTCACTTATACAAAGTCTACACATGGTCAAAGGCTCTAAAAAATTAAATTCCATTGTATTCACCTTAGAGAGAAACATCCTTTCACTAGGGAACTCTTTCCCAAGTGAAGATCATACAATGGTCAGAATTATGTTAGGCAGTAAACCCTGTGGTTGGCTGTGGTGATTCCTGTAAGTATGACTGTACCCTCATTTTTAAAACAAATACTCATTGGAACACATATCTCCGCTTAACAAGATCAGGTGGTTCATAGATTAAGTTTAAGAAAATAAGACTGAGGACCTACTGATTAAAAAACCCCAAACATACCAAGCTTCACTGATTTTTTATTTTTTTTAGTAATAAAAAGACAGAAGTTTTCCTGTCATGACAGATGCTTTACAGATGGACAAAGCTTGTATTTTTCTGTTCATATAACCAAATGCCACCAGTTTTTTTGTCAAGATATGAATAATTATGCTAATGTAAAGAGTAGGCAGGTGCAAATTATTTTAGTATCATTTATGTAGAAAACTATATAAAACTTCCAAATCATTACTATTATAACATCTTAAACACTTGTTCTATGAGATTTCTGAGTAACACCTGCTACGGGCAAAAAGAAATTTGTTCTTGCTCCTCTAAGAGGACCATTTTCAGTGGGAACAGTGGTGTAAGTCCCTTCTCCAGAACTAATAAACCAATAACATAAAAAGTATGACAATTTTCCTTCTTATGGGGGTTGGGAATGGGCCTGCAGTTCATTTGCAAGGAAAAGGCAGATGCAGCCAAGCAGGAGGCACTTTGACTGGAAGGATAGCAATAGTTGGCTACCTGGAATCTTCCTTGGCACAGGAAGCTGTTGAATTACTACTTCAGGTGAGAGGAGATTGCCCAAACAGGGTTTTCCACCCCGAACTAATGCGAGTAGGTTTTTATTTGATGCTCTGGATGATCCACCTTTCCCTTGTTTCTTTTCCCTGCTGGTCTCAGCTCTGTTTCAAAGCAAATGCATCGCTGCATCTGTTTGCAGGCATCTGGTACCATTCCTATTCTTGCCTCAGAGGAGAGCACTGGTGTGAAGGAAAGTGCACCTGTGCACACCATGGTCAGATCAGAATCTAGATGGACTTTTCCCTCTGGGAGAGGGGAGCACAACTCATCTTTTCCAAAAACATTTAAATGATCATGAAAGAAATGCAAACTTTCTTCGAGCTGGGTAAAGGAAATGCAATCTGCAGCATTTAGCAGAAATCTCACTAACGAGAATTCAATGAAAGATTGACTTTAAACTCATTTCAACTCAAGAATGACAGTGAAGAGCCTTTTCTGGTAATCCCCTTACTGCAGCATAGGTGTTTCCTGATAACTGGAGGAATTTTTGTCCAGATGTTGCACAATATCCTGAAGCAAGCTTTGGAACATTTTCTCTTCCCAGGTTTGTTTTAGGAACAGATTCAATATGTTTTATAAGAGTGTAATAGCATCTGAAAATTTGTAACATTATGATTTAGAGGTTTTAAAAATATCCCTGGGGTTTTATTATCAAATTAAAATACAAAGACCTATTGAAGATGAAAAGCTGTTTGAATATCAGTTGAGAGATCTCTTCTGATATAGCAAAAAAACCACTGGAGAACAGGAGGGTCAGGGGCACCTTCCCATACTTTTCTTTACCTTGATTCCAGTATTGAATGTTGAATAGGTTCTAAAATTATCTCTTTTGTAATTTGAGTTTTTCCTCATCTTCAGTTTTACCCTCATTTTAATCCAGAGTTTGGTTCTGTCTTGCCATATTTACAGAAATTAGTGGGATTGACTTGCTGGAGTTTATTTAAATAAAGATTTGCTCTTCAAAAAAAGGATGATTTAGAAATAATCAGGAAAAAGAAGATATATAATTAGCCTGCTGGAGTTTGAGACATCTCAGCAATGAACCTGAATTATAATTTTGAAGAAAATTTTAGTATTGGGCTTAAAATACTTTGGTGCTCCCTGAAGGGTAACTACAGCATGAATTAGGACTCCAAAAAGGAAAGAACTCTGACTCTGTTTGCTTTCAGGGATGCCAGATCAAGCATTTGGACCTCCTTATTATTTTACTGCTAAAAAAGCTGAGGAGTAACTGAGGGAACAATCTAGAAGGGTTTCCTGAAATCTTATTTTTAGCTATTGTTTTTGCTGTAATAGGACCAAAAAGTTTCTTTCAAGGACCAATCTTCCAATATATTAAGAGATATATCTCTCATATAATAAGAGCAGAGCATAAATAGCCTCTCCTGCTTCCTTTTAGCACTCACTGTCTTCCTGCAAGGTTTTGCCTTCCCTTGGAAAACACACAGCAAGATGCACTGATATTTTGCACAAAACGGTCAGTAAGAAATTATTCTGGTCTAATCACGCTCTTTAAGAAACGCCATTATGCTCTGTTTTATAGAGTTTGTTATTCCATGACCCTCACAGATCACAGAAATTGAATTTATTGCCTTATACCTCAGTGTCAATGAAAAGATCTGGTTATATAACTGCAGTTTCGATTTTTGTGTTCTGTGTAAGCACCACTGGCAGAGAAGCATCTCGTACTTATTTCTTGAAGTTAAAGAAAGAACAATTCATGGAGTGTGGAAATTTAGAATTTTCTGTGGCATCTTCTGCTTTAAGTCTAAATTGACTTTAGCTCCTTTTCACTGCAAATGGAAACATTTGGTCAATAATTGTAATAAATTAGTTGCAAAAGTTATAAAATTTTGGCGTAACTTCCTATTTCTTGACCTAAAGGAAAAAAAACCCATTTTGACGTGATCATTCATGGATGACTTTTTTGGATTTTGGAAACTTTTAGAACCAAGTGAGTTCAAATTTTTACAAGGGCTTGTATTTCAATCTTAAAAATAATACATTCCCATAAGGGAGACATCTGCTCAACTGCATAATTTCCAGAATGCAGAATTGCTCAGAGTTCTTAAGTTGATAATACATGGTAAATGCCTCCATGTATAATATATTAATCAGGATATGATCTTGAAGTCTGTGTGAGGTTTCCTTAAGATGAAGGTTAATGCAAAGTGGGAACAAGTAGCAGATAGTGTTTCTGAGTTTTTTGAGTTGTTAAAATTTTGAATAAAACATAACATAAAGACCCAAACCACACAGCTGAGTAATCCTTTCAGTACTGTTGAGGCAAAGAAATTATATTACTAAGAATTAAATATGAATAAATACTGTGTATCAGAAATTTTTATATTGTTATATTGAAACATTTGTTGTAACGGCTTTACAATTCAGTGAAAAATTAACTGGGAACTTCCTCTTAAAAAGCATACAGCTGAAAATATCACCCCAAATCCTCCTGCATTAGAGGAAATGCTGGGGAAAGTGCCAAAAGGGGGACCTTTGCTGAATACACAGTTCAGATCACAGCAGGGCCTTTTATACTGGTTCAGTGCCTTTTGTGTGATGGACTGAAATGCTGGTAATGTCTTAAACATTGTCAAAATCATAGAAAGACTTTTTGTCAAACTGCAAGGAAGCAACTGCCTGTCTGTGACTGAAGCCAGACTGCAGCCTCCACTGAAGCCTGACTGGAACTTGGGCTGTGAAGGGGGACTTGAGATGAGACTATTGTCTGATCATCTCAGAAGTAAACAAGGCCCAGGGAGTGGTGGAGGAGAAGGGCTTTGGGTGTATGATGGAGAAATCTTTCCACACCAAACTGATGGAGTAAACCCCTCAGCTGTGGGAAGACCACGTACACACATGACATTCATGTGAGAAGCAGCTGAGAAAGGATCCTAAACCATCAAAGACCCCCAAAGTGCCCCCCACAACTCAATCCTGAGGCCTCCCACCACCAGAGGACTCCACATGATCCAAGTGATGCGGCAAATCCAGAGCCTGTTGCAAGAGACTGCAAAGCTTCCCCCCCACCTTCAGGGAAGGTGCCTGGAATCTCCTGAATGTGTATTAATCCATTGGACCCTATGTTTTGTGGGACCTTCACCACTGAGAAGACTGGAAGAACAGGACCCATGGGACGCAGCTGGGTTACATGGATACATTTTCTATTTTAATCTTTCTCTGTCACTATCTTTCTTTTCCCCCCTTTCCTTTTCCTATTTCTTTCTCTCTCTCTCTACCTCACATTTACCATTAAATAAAATCCATACTATTGACCTTGGCATCTGGTTTTGTTTGCACCTTAATTCGGGCAGAGGTATTTCTAATAATTTTAATAACAGGATCATAACAATGTGTGCTGGGAAATGCTACCTCTTTAATGCAACCTCTTCATGTATTGATAGAACCGTGGAATAGTTTGGGTTGGAAGGGATCTTAAAGATCACCCAGTTCTACCTCCTGCCATGGCTCCTTCCACTAGCCCAGGTTGCTCTGGGCCTGTCCAACCTGGCCTGGGACACTTTCAGTGTTCCAGGGGCAGCCAGAGCTTCTCTGGGCAACCTGTAACAGGGCCTACCCACCCTCACAGGGAAGGATTCCTTCCCAATATTCCATCTAACCCTGCCCTCTGGCAGTGTGGAGCCATTCCCCCTGTCCTCTCACTCCAGGCCCTTGTCAATAGTTTCTCTCCACCTTTCTTGCAGACTGAACAATCCCAATTCTCCCAGCCTTCCCTGCAAGAGGTATTTTGAAACATGAAAGACCACTATGAGAGTGTTCCGTGCAGTGATAACTCCAATCAACTTACCAAAGTACTGCTATATAAATACTCTATTCATGAACATGAAACTTTTAGTTATGAACTCATGAAAGTTGGCTTTGATGTAAGGAGCTGAGATGATGCACAACTTGATTGCTAAAAAAAAAAGTATAAAATCAAGTCAAGGTCCTTGAGTTTTCATTTCTCAGCAAATTCATCTCTGCCATGAAATGAGTCCAATTTGCAAGAGGCGAGAATCAGGATTATACTCCACTTCTGAGAAGAAAATACAGGAACTCTGTTAGCTTTTCCTGAAATAACTTATAATATTTGTTTGATTGGATTCATTCTTAATATTAAGAAATAAAAAAAAAAAGGTAAAAGCATCTATCGTTTCCCTCAAATTTGTATATACTTTACCAATAATCATTTTCTCACTTGAGGTGCACACCTCAATACTGTATGTTTTAGTTCATGAACAAAACCTAAAAAAATGGATGATCCATATAGAAAGGTTTAAAAATCTATTTAAAATACACAGAAAGTAAGAGAAGTTCAAAATCTTGAATAGAGATATTATAAAATTCAGATTGATTACAGGTACTGTACACTAGCAGTAAACTGTAGACTAAACTAACTCAGTAAATTCAGTGGACTAAATGAGCAGTAAAATCTGGGAAATTGTATGTACAAACTTTGTTCCAAAAAAAATAATAATCTACTTTGATTTTTATCCTTCTGACCACAGTTTACTCTTGTTTAAGTTTACCTGTATGAAAATGAAACTCCAAGAAAATTTATGTACATATGTGTATGTTAAATTTAATTTCATTTAATTTTTATATGTATTGAGCTTAGATAACCTTCATTACCTCTGAAAGAGGTAAATAACAACAAATTACATTTATTCATACTGCACGTGAGTCATATTGTAGAAAGGATCAGGGTAGTCGATGTTTTTAGGCATGAAGTGACCATAGTGGAGCCCTGAGTGCTTCAGGAGACCTGCCCAGTCTCACCTGGTCCAGACCCACTCTGACCATTTAAGCTCAGCTCTGGGCTCCTAGTTCCTCCCAAGGTGGGATGGGAGAGAGTAACTCCCCAGCTCTGACCAGAAACTTGTTTTTGACCTCTAGTTTGGTTTTTTGACTGGACCTTGGACCTGCTCTGTCACCCTGAAGGTGACTGATGTCCTGTGCTCTGGGCAACCTGTTTCTGATGGAATGAAGTGGGTGCTGAGGCTCCTTGTCCTGCCAAGTGGGTTATTGCTCTGGGTCCCTCAGGGAGCTGCTGGCCATCATTGCTCCTGGTAGCCTAAGACTGAGATTTGAGTCAACTCAAAACCCATAAAGTACGTGAAATACTCATTCTTGTCCCTTTGCCATGAATGAGAGTCTCCTCTCCAAGGAAAAGGCTGACATTCATGGAATGGTTGGAGTTGGAAGGGTCACCTTGTCCAACTCCCCTGCAGAAAAAGGTGACCTAGACCAGGTTGCCTGAAAAACATGTCCAGATGGCTTTTGAATAGTTCCAGGGATGGAGATTCCACAGCTTCTCTGGGCAACCTGTTTCTGTACTTAGTAAAAACCTATTAATTCTCTTTTTTCATGTGTTGTTTTTTATTTTTGTAGTTTGAATCCAGATATTGTTGTGTTTAGAGCTTTGATGTCATGGTTACAGCTACTTGAGATTATTAGGTACAATTGTAAGAATGTCAATTAGTCATTGGTATTATCATGTTTGAACACACAGCAATTACATAGTATTAAAATAATTTAACATTTCAGATCACTTATAAGGTAACCAGGAAACTACTGATTTGAAATGTTTATGTATGGTGGTTTGCTTTAATTTTTTTAATGTTATGTGTAAAGTAAATAAGTTACAATTTTTTTAAATTTTTTTTTTATCAAAAACTATCTGGTAGGCACTAACTAAATAAAGCCAGTATTCTAGGATTCTTTATTCTGAAGCAAGGTAATGAAATTGTTGTTCTTAGTTTTTAATGTATGCACATGTGTGTTTAGAGGCAAAAAATGATGGAACACCACAAAAAACAAGATTGGAGTTTTTCTTCCAATGGTACTTGCGACAGTTGCCTGATAGTTTCCAGGGTTAAAATTTTTTAAATTTTTCAGATGAAGAGAAGTGCTAAAGACTGAGGAAAACCCTGGATAAAATTCATCAGAAAGAATTCCACCAAGTTGATAGAGCAGTTAGGGGACTAGAAATGCAACTGAAGTAATTATTCACATATTCTAGAATATGTTTTTTTGTATATTACATATATTTCATAATATGTAGTGGTTCTGTCTGTCTACAGGTTCTTTCTCTTTACAGCCTCTTCTCCTCTTTAACCAATGACATATGAATGCCTGGGCCAAATTCAAGTACCGTAAAAGTCCATAGGGATTTTCAGCTTCTGTTAATGAATATTTTGTACGAATAAAAGAAAACTAGGATCATCTAACCAAAATGCTGTAAATTGTTCCTTTCAGAATGACTTATTACTGCTGAAGGAAAAGTTAAAAAATTAGTGTAAAAGTACAAAGAAAATTAAGTGCAAATAGGGTGTTGAATTTCTGTCACTTTTGCAACTGCTTCTGTTGCTCATTGGACAGTATAAGTTGTGTTAAAATTCAGCCTCTCAGAAAGAGATTTGCACAGACATCACTAATTTGAAGACTAATAGTTAAAGACTCTTTTCCCTTTAGAAACATACTCTTAAGATTTGAAAAACAGTCTTAAAGTCATATGACTTCCATTTTTTGGAAGACTTCTGGTAAGGTGACACTTAAATGATTTTCCTTAATGGCATTTGCCCTTTAAATTTTCATTATTAACAGCTATGGTAATGAAGTTGAAAGCAAAATGAACACTGCTTTTTTGGTGAAAACTGCTGATAATAATAAATAATGATTTATATAAATTTATATTAGTAATAAATAAGATTCTAAGCTTTGAAACTGAGAATGTCCAGCATGTTTAGAGAGGGTAAGATAAACAGTAATTAACCAGTAGCAAAGAAATATTTCTAGCTGATTTCTGAAGCTCATGAGTATGAGAGCTTGGTTTTTAAAAAGAATGAAAAGAAAAACTTCCTCATAGAATTTTTAGTGTATGGAGTTTTCTTTGGTTACAGTCCATTGGCTCTGCCACTGAAATCAACTTCGAGTACTTTGTTTGTTCTGTCCTTTAGTCTGCTGCACAGAAAGGTGATAACTTACAGTATTCGAATTCTGTCTAACTTTTAATGTGTTTATGTGGTATCGTGATTATTTATGTACTGCTATTCATTCTGGTGAAAGAAATCAACATGATTTTCCATGAAACAGTGTCAAAAAAGAGAAAGCACAGGAGTTGGAGCAAAGGAAGACCTAACAGCTGAAATTAAACAAACTAGTTAACCTCCTGGACATACAGAAATTACTTTTTAGCAGTTATGCATATTGATCCTTTAAAAACAGCTCCATCTGAGAAGAAACACCTGGGTGCCTTTTTTTTTTTTGTAAGAATGACTTACCTCAGAAGTGATACCATGTTAATTGCTTTTAGTTTTAAAAAATAGATTGATGGTTGACTAATGCCCTGTTAAAGAAAAACTCTCAAAGGAATATGAGGCGCAGTGGCTTTGGTTACGAATAGAATTTTGGTACCTAGTTTTAAACAAATCCTTCAGTGTTCTCTCCACTTCCTGAACTGCATTGATTTTGGTCTGTAATGCATTTACTCGTTTGAACTCTGTTATTAGAACTAAGTGGAGAATTCATATTTCTGTCTCCACAGTTATTACAGTATTTCAGCATTTATTTTTACTGTAAGTTGCAAGAAATGTGTGCTGGTTTAAAAGTTAACCAGCAGGGGAAATGAACTCAACTCAA
>NW_020884971.1:1497357-1599302 GCF_003945725.1 Corapipo altera | reverse complement strand
CAGGCCTCTACTGACAACAGTTTCTGGGAAATGGCATGGAGGGCTATAGAATACACAGTTTTGGGCTACACCCATCCAATGATGAATCGGTCCCAGGTTGTTCTAACTAGGACAAAATGTTACAGTTAAAATACTTTTATGAATGAAAAGAGGTGAATATAATTTGAAAGATCTCAGATTTGTTGAAAAGATAAACCTACTTCATTAAAAATAAACTTTGCTGTCTGATGTTATTATAATGTTGATTATTGCATGTCTTTATCCTTTTTACTTCCTTTTTTATTTTTGAAAATGTCACTATTTGTGAAAGAATGAAGGATGGTTTCAAGTTTAATTGAGAGAGACTTCCCATGTCCCTCCTTTGACAAAAGGCAGACTTGTAAGCAGTCAAGGTGGTTTCATTATTCGAAATCAGCCTTCCCTGACTCTTTTAGCACCTCACCTTTGTGACTTGCCTGGGAATACTCAAGGAGCCATATTGTGCCATTTTATATAATCAACTCAGAGCAAGTTGAAACAGTGTCCAGCTGTTTAATTTAGGATACTTGAATAATTTAGAAGAAACTCAACCAGTTCTAGATTTCTAGGTGCTTTGATCAACAGTGTCTTAGAATTTGAGCCATTTTTTGTGGAAAATTCTCTAAATTCAATTCTTGTAATTTTTGTCAAGTTTCTTGTTTGGCTGGTTCATCATTGCAACAATTCCTATCTTATTTAGAATGGCATTTTTAAACAGTACTTCTTCAAGGTACTCTTAGAGCTCATGAACTGGTATTGATCAGCGACTGAAACGAACTTAGAGCCATATATTTGCAGATTCAATAATACTCTGTAAACATAAATAAGTGTTTATGATTGTGCAGCCAAGCCTGTAAAGATGCACTACAGTGACCTGAGGAAAAAACCACTTCAGGGCTCACTTTAAAGGGACACTTTTTGGTTAGTAGATAAGATGAGATATTGCTGAGGAGGCATTCCAAAATTCTGCACTTCAAATAAAAATGGAAACCAATTGAAATAGATACTGCTGTTAAAATCCATGGAATCATAGAATATCCTGAGTTGGAAGAGACCCATGAGGATCATTGAAGTCCTATATCAAGTTCTTAAATGGAGTAATAGAAGTCATAAACCTGCCGAGATTAAGAACAATTGTTAAAATCACAGAGCAGAATTTGTGCTTCTGGAGTCACCACTTCATCCTGGGGGGGGGTCTTCTCTTTAGATTTTTCTTCTATCTCTTGGCTTTTTGTTATGTGAATTGATGACAGTTCTTGGCCGCTAAATTATGGTGTCTTTTCTTCTTCTCTTGGTGTAATTTAATCATGCTTTTAGTTTGGACTACCAGGTCTTCGCTTAGGCTGTGCTTGCGAGGCTCCCTCTGGCCAGTACTGTGATCCTGCTGTCAGACAACAGTTCCCTCTTACATGAAGTCAGGACACCAATCCCACCTGTGACTAAAGCTAGAAACATTTGCGCCCTTTCCTTGTTTACTAGGAGTCGTGAGATGTTTGTACGCTGACCTTTTCTTTTCTCCATTGTATATTTCTTTGATAGAGTTCTTTGCTGTCCATATGAATATTTCTTTTGAATCAGTGCTACTGCTGTTACCATCTTTGCTGTGCTTACTCTACTGGTGCTCCTGAAAATGAGACTAAAACTGCCACAGAATGGCTTTTCCAAAATGTCAGATGGTAATATTTGCTTTAGTGTAGCTTTGAAAGAATCAAAAGATTGTTGACACTTGAGCTTCATTCTAAAACAGGTAACTTTATTAATCTAAAAATCTCTATGTTTTCAAGCATTTGTTTTAAGGCTTTGTCATAGGTTTACTTGTTCAAAAGAAAAAAAAACAGCTTGAATTTTTTCCCCTGTACCACAGTGAAAGTAAGGTGTTGAATGAGGGAGGGGGAGAGTGGTTGTCTAGAGTGATTGACACACCCAAAAGAACTAGCCAGCAGCCTCATATTCCAAGTTAGTGGCCCTCAGAAAACTGTTTAGGGGGGTGTGATAATTTTTTTTTTCTTTCTTCTTGGAAACAGCATCGGCACTTTACTTTTGCCCTGACTCAGGGAGGGTGGGAAGAGGTGTGAGAAGAGAAGAACTCCAGGGTTCATTTTGTTGTTGACTGGGTCATCTGGCTGCCTTTGGCCCTGGTCCGCCTCCGTTCTCTCGCTCCCTGTTCTGCCCATGGCCCGGAAGTGCCTCTGATTTCATCAGAGACGCCAGGGCCATCTGCAGAGGAACCTGTGAGGGAAGAGGTCGCCCCTCCCCTCCTCCGTTCCCCGTGTTGGCAGCAACTCATACCTATCGACGAAGGGGGGGGAATCCCAGCCAGAGCCAGCCGTCGGCAGCGTGAGTCTGTGGGAAGAGCCCCTTTTCCCCTTTCCCCCTTCCCCTTTCAGTGGGGGGGAAATCTCCATTTTGGCTCCTCCCTCACAGTGGGGCCCAACAGCGCCCCCTGCTGGCCAACACTGAGCACTGCAGGGATCCAACAGTGCCCCCTGCTGGCCAACACTGAGCACTGCAGGGATCCAACAGCGCCCCCTGCTGGCCAACACTGAGCACTGCAGGGATCCAACAGCACCCCCTGCTGGCTGTGGTGAGCATTGCGCCAAAAGGCAGAAAGTACCGAACTGTTTTTGGAGAGAGTCTTGGGTGCAGGATTGTTGTTTGTTTTTCTTGTTCTTTTTTTGTGCTGTCTATGCACATATATCCTTTAATAAAGGGTTGTTATCTTTTCCTTCTCCATATTTCCTCAACTGGAGCCTCTTAATTTCTGATTTACAATTGCTTAGAGGGAGGAGCTTGATCTTCCTCTTAACTCATCCTCCTTAGCAAACACTTCAGTCTCATTAAACTGAGACAGGCTTGTAGTTGACTTGTATTTTGCAACCAGTCTTGGTTATGAGTTAGTCCCTTTAGTGCCCAGTATCCAAAAGATGAACTAATTGATTGTTTTGTTGTAAATAATTCCCTACCTTTTTTAGATTGTGACTGTAAATTTTTTCTGTGTTTCTGCCACTTGGGTGTTTATAATATGTTTTCATAATTCTCCTGCTCTGCTCAAGTTTACTTAGCAACAAGGGTTTAGTGTTTGCCTTGTCAGTTTCAAGGAACTATTTTGACAATTTTACCCTTCTTTTCCTGGTATTTACTCCTGAAAGACAGTGTAATGTGCTACTCAAACCTTTCAGCTGTTCAGTGTGCTGGAATTTCAAGTCAAGTATTATTTTTTTGTAAATCCTTTCCTGTGCTTGGTTGTAGTTTAATTTCTTTGGCAGTATTTTGGGACACAGTGTAGCTCAGAGCCATTCAGCACTATGGAATTGGAGTTTTGCACTTTTCCTGATGGTATCTCGTTACCTGGAGTTTCATGATTATTCCACAGGAAAGAAGAGGTTTGGGTTTTGTTATTTTTCTTTAGAATATCCACATCTGACAAAAACATATTGTTCTCATTTCAAAGCTATGCAAACTACAATACAATACTTACACTTGTAAGTTCTATTTTATTTGCAATTGCATGATGAGTTTTTGTGCTGAAAGAACTGAGTTGTACAAGATGCATCCATTGGTTTTCCTCTCAGGTACTCCATGCAAAGAAGTGTAGGGAAGAGAACAAAGGTCTTTATGAAACCTTTGTTGACCTCACCAAGGCTTTTGATACTGTGAGCAGAAAAGGTCTGTGGTAGATTTTGGAACGTTTTGGTTGTCCCCCCAAGTTCCTTAAAATGATCATCTCACTTCATGAGGATCAACACAGCCAAGTCAGATATGGCAACACACTTTCTGAGCCCTTTTTAATTAAGAATGATGTGAAACAAGGCTGTGTTTTCGCTCCCACCTTATTCACAATCTTTTTTAGCATGATGCTCCAAAGGGCCACAGCAGACCTTGATGATCAGGACGGTATCTACATTCGATACCGTACTGATGGAAGCCTATTCAATCTAAGGCGTCTGAAGGCCCACACCAAGACCCTAAACCATCTTGTCCAGGAGCTGCTTTATGCTGATGACGCTGCCCTTGTTGCCCACACAGAAGCAGCCCTGCAGCGTTTAACATCCTGCTTTGCAGATGCTGCTGAGCTCTTTGGACTGGAAGTCAGCTTAAAGAAGACAGAGGTTCTCCATCAACCTGCACCTCAGGAAGTCCCCCATCATCCCCACATCACCATTGGCCAATCAGAGCTCAAATCAGTCCAGCAGTTTAATTACCTTGGCAACCTCATCTCCTCAGATGGTAAGATTGACGGGGAGATAGACAACAGGTTAGCTAAGGCATACAGTGCTTTTGGAAAACTCCACAAAAGAGTATGGCGTAATAAACACTTGAAGAAAAGTACCAAGTTCAGTGTTTACAGAGCCATAGTGCTGTCTACTCTCTTGTATGGTTCCAAATCATGGGTCATCTACCGCCACCACCTACATCTCCTAGAACGCTTCCATCAATGCTGCCTCCGTACAATCTTAAACATCCACTGGTCAGATTATGTGACCAATACATCTGTTCTTGAGCAAGCAGCAGTCACAAGTATAGAGGCCATGCTGATGAGAACACAGCTGCGATGGGCAGGGCACATCTCCAGGATGAAGGGTCACCGCCTCTCTAAGATCTTGCTTTATGGTGAACTTGCCACCAGCTGCCACAAGAGAGGAGCCCCGAAGAAAAAATACAAGGACTCCCTGAAACAACGTCTCAACCTTGGCCATATTGATCACCATAACTGGTCTACTCTGGCCTCAAATCGGGAGGTCTGGAGACACCCCATCTATAACACTGCTGATGCCTTTGAGAACACAAGCAGGATCACTCTCGAGGAGAAAAGACAACGCAGGAAGAACCGTGTCTTGCGGAATACACCATCTAAGGAGTCTTTCTGTTGTGCCTTTTGCAATCGGATATGTCTGGCACGTATTGGCCTCATAAGTCATCAACGTGCCTGTAACAAATGTGGATAAAGCCTTCCCAAATCTTCGTTCGCGAAGCCCAGCCATGATAACTCCATGCAAAGGAACAGAAGAAAATTAAATGCCTATTAGGGGGAGAGGGGGGCATATGGAATTACTGGAACTATTTTAATCCTAATTGCTTACTTTTGGGTTGGAAGTCAGCTTAAAGAAGACAGAAGTTCTCTATCAACTGGCACCTCAGGAAGTCTTCCATCATCCCCTTATAACCATTGGCCAATCAGATCTCAAATCAGTCCAGCAGTTTAATTACCTAGGTAGCCTCATCTCCTCAGATGGTAAGTTTGATGGAGAGATAGACAACAGGTTAGCTAAGGCATATAGTGCCTTTGGAAAACTTCATAAAAGAGTTGGTGAAATAAACACTTGAAGAAAAGTACAAAGATCAGCGTTTACAAAGCCATTGTGCTGTCTACTCTTTTATATGGATCTGAATCGTGGGTCATCTACCACCACCACCTGCGACTCCTAGAACGCTTCCATCAATGCTGTCTCCGTACAATCTTAAACATCCACTGGTCAGATTATGTGACCAATACGTCTGTTCTTGAACAAGCAGCAGTCACAAGTATTGAAGCCATGTTGCTGAGAACACAGCTGCGATGGGCAGGGTACGTCTCCAGGATGAAGGACCACCACCTCCCTAAGATCTTGCTTTATGGTGAACTTGCCACCGGCTGCTGCAAGAGAGGAGCCCTGAAGAAAAGATACAAGGACTCCCTGAAACAACATCTCAGCCTCGGCCGTATTGATCATAATACTCTGGCCTCAAATCAGGAGGTCTGGAGACACACCATCTAAAACGCTGCTGCTTCCTTTGAGAAAGCACACAGGATCACTCTTGAGGAGAAAAGACAACGCAGAAAGAATTGTGTCTTGTGGAATATACCACCTAAGGAGTCTTTCTGCTGTGCCTTTTGCAATTGGACATGTCTATCTCGTATTGGCCTTATTAGCCACCAGCGTGCTTGTAACAAATGTGGATAGAGCCTTTCCCAAATCTTTGTTTGCGAAGCCCAGCCATGATGATGACTAGCAGCAGTGGCACATCTATAATGATGCATCTCACAGAACTGGATTCAACAACAATAAAGCAAGTAATTCTAATCGTATAAGGCTTGTAGGAGGTTTTGAGGTCATTTTCTGCAAGTTGATCAATAAGAAGTTCATATCATATAATCCACATTGAATTTATTCCTGTAATACATCTTAACTTCAAGTGTAGCAGTGGTTAATTGCTAATCCATATTAATTGAACAGAATAAATGAGGACAGCAAGGGGAGATACTTCATGTACCATCACATCAAACGTGTAAGTTCTGAGCTTGGTTTTTCATTCAGATCTCTTGTGTTTGTGTATCTTCTGACCCCATGACTTCAGAAACATTTTAGAGATTTATCACAGAGTTTGACCAGCTACAGTTGGTGCTTTTGTTGACAATGCCTGGTATTTGCATAGGCACTAATTAGATATTTTGAGTTATATATATCTTCCTGAGTGTAGTTATTGTTGATCATCAGAATGTGTTTGCATTTTATAAGATGGATTGTATTTTAGTAATTATTCTTTAGAGCACCCTTTTAAATCTATATTTATTTCATCTGCAATGTATTAAGCTTGCCATTGAAGCTGCCTAGTTGTTCTTGGCATTGCATAAATTTCATTTTCAGGTTCACCGTTGAGCACAGCATGCTACATTTATCATATAGTTTTTAGGGCTTAATCGAAAGCCCATTGAGGTTGACATTAAAAAAAGAAAAAAATCCTGTCTTTGACTAGTCAGCTGTGGATGACATTCCTGCTCTTCTCCCTTATGTGTGTTATTCTCAGATTGATCCCAGTTGGGTACGGTTTTATCAAGTATTTGCCAAGTAGTTTATGCATTTCAGCAAATAGATTACTTGCCACATATAGGGATGCAGGAATCATTTTCTGAATTATATTTTGTTCACTCTTGCTGTTGTTTGATTTGTAACAGAAAAGTTTTCTACTTGGTAATGATTTGAGTTTTTAATAGGTGAGGAACGAGAAATCGATCGTAGTAACGCATACACAAACAATGAATATCCTTTAGAAATACTTTTCCTCTGAAGAAAACACAGGTATTGATATGAGGAATTGTGTTCTTCAAAATTGATTAAGAAAATAAAACTGATTTGTGTGAATTTATGTAATCTTCAGTACTGATAGTGTTTGTGATCTATGTCTTATACAATTCAACTTCCGTTTTATTAATAAGTCCCTCCATTAATAGAAAATGGTTTAAATGGAATATTGTTCATGGAATTAAATCCATTAAATACATGTAAAACTAATCCATTCAAATAAACTTACAATGAAATATGACATAAACTGGTATTTATATTTAAAATTCAACACTTGATTCCTAAAAACCCGGTAGAAAAAAGACTTCTTATTTGGACAAAGATATGAAGAGGAGCTGATTTGTTATGGACAGATAAATAAGAGATAAAACAGAATGTTTTGGCTAGGGGATTAGCAGGGGCTTCAAGGAGGACATTTTTAAAAAATAAAACAGTGCATTCCCTTCTGAGTTTAAAAGAGCAAATATTTTTTTGAAATTTGGAATATTTATTGGAAGTTTCTCAGATTTGCCCCTTATTTGATACTTTAGGGAAGATTTCTTTCTTTCTATGAGAGAAAGTATCACATGATATTCTATGAGAGAAAATGATCACAGTATATTTGTACAGTCTGATTAAAAATTAATATTCACTATTACATACTGTCATCAAAAGGAAAATTGCCATGTCTGAACCTGAATTTAGTACCTAGTTTGGGATGTAGCATGTTTCTATATATGTACTAGCTCAGGTCTAAATTGAAGTTTTGTTTATGCATCTCACATAACATCTGCTTAAGCTGGATATAAAGCAAATCTGGAAACAAAAATTAACCAGACTTCATTTTATTATGCACTTGGACTAATGTAATAGGAAGTGTGACAAGATACACATGAGCTGGCAAGAGCCAATGGGCGTAATGATGGCACAGATCTTTAGGGACAGAGTGCAAGGGGACAGGTTCTAGGGAAGGCAGTCCTGCCTGTGAAAGGCAGCAGATCTTGGAGAAGCAAGAGAAAGCCTGTAGGCACTTTGTCAGGGAAGGTTTTGCATGTTTGAGAAGGGTTTAGAATGGAATACTTAAAATATTGATTTGATATGTTGAATACTCAAACTGAATAATGGGAAATTTAGGTTAAATATATGGATGAAATTCTTGGCTGTGAGGGTGGGGAGGCCCTGGCACAGGTTGCCCACAGAAGCCCCATTCCCGGAAGTGTCCAAGGCCAGGTTGGACAGGACTTAAAGCAACCTGGGCCAGTGGAAGGTGTCCCTGCCCATGGCAGGGGGTGGAACGAGATGAGCCTTAAGGTCCTTCCAGCCCAAACTGCTCTGGGATTTGGTGATATAAGAATCCCTTCTTTGCATAAGGATAGATTTAGCACACTGGAAAATCTACAGTTCGTGACTGATTGCACTGCCTACACCTCTTTGGATGCAGCAGAAGCATCAACTTTGTAATAAGAAGTTAACGTGTATTTTCATTTGAAATGCTGGTTCTGAGTAAAATTTCCATGACTGATTTGAATTCTGATTAGAGTGGTTACATTTCTTTTCTGTATGTTCTTGTAATACAATTTTTTAATGATTCATTAGCTCTCAAGTTTTCTGACTAGATGGATATCTAAACACATGCTGTAATTCAGTCAATAAGCAGCACCACAGAGCAAACCACAGAGATCAAACAACATGATGAAAAAGGTTCCTCTGTCTTCAAATCTGTAAAAAGGTTAATGTATCTGTCATAATACAGTGTTCTGACAAGACCTGGGTTGGCATAACTTGAATTTAGCAAATGAGAAGAGCTTACAGCCATCTTTCACTGAAATTGAGGTTATTGCTCACATTGCCTCAAAACTATGCACATAAATATTCTGTGAACATAAAATCTACCTTGCCTAGGGTGTTGGACAGAATAATATTTTCTGTTTCAAAAGGTTTTAAATGTTTAGTGCCATGATCAAGTCGATTCACTGTATGATAATAGATTTAACTTTTGTTTATTATAATTTCCTGCTTCTTGGGACAAGTCAACCCTACCAGTGTTTATAAGTAAATGAAAAATTGGTTTTAAATGAACATCGCTGTTAATTCCTAATTTGTTTTACTTTCTTTTGACAAGTATTCAGGAATTCCATGGAAGCAGACAGTATAAATCAAAGAGAAAGCCTGGTTTATGAAGCTTGATAATAAACTTATGCCTTGCTGTGAAACAAATTATTCCAAATGCCAAAAATTATAACTTAGACTTCAAAATTCCAGTACACTTTTCAAAATTCCAGTGAATTTTGACCTGACTGTGCTTGGTTTTGAGTGAAGAGATGGAACCAAATGTTTTGTGATTTGAAAATATAACAAGTATGTTGCTGTATTTTAAGTATAAGTAATTTTGGAGGTATCCTGATGATAAGCAGGATTAATTGAAAGGTGCATCTGTCTTTCATTTGATTGAAAAGGGCACTGAATTTACTCTTCCACTGCAGTGCATGAAATGAGACTCATACACTGTTTTTCATTCAATTATTCCTATTTTTTTATTGACTCTCCATACTTTTAGAAGATACTGAGCATATAAACAATGCAAATGGAAATGGTAAATGAAATCACAGAACACTAAAAATGTCAAGACAGTTTGCTCTTAACTTTCTCAGCATATATGCAGTACATATCACCTTATTTGATTTTTAGTGCTGTGCACTAGCTACAAACTTTACCACAGCAAACAATACAATTTTTACAGAAATGATCATGAGAATAGAATATATTACAAATCCATAAAGCTACTATCTAGTGTAACAGTAATTGACAAAACAATAAATTTGTTGCAGTCTATTGAAAGATTTGCTATATATCTTCTGAGTGACTATGTTTGAGAAAATCATAGAATAATAGAATCCCTGAGCTGGAAAGGATTCACAAGGATCACGGATCCAAATCCTGGCCCTGCAGAGGCACCCCAACAATCCCACCCTGTGTTGAGAGCACTGTACAAACCCTCCTGGAGCTCTGGTAGCCTTGGGGTTGTGCCCACTGCCCTGGGGAGCCTGGTCAGTGCCCAACCACCCTCTGGGGTAAGAACCTTTTCAGTGCAGAGCAGAGCAGGACAATCCCCTCCCTCACCTGGCTGGGGATGTTTTACAGTCTGATCAGGGGCTGCAACGTGGTTCTTTAAGATGATTACTTCGAAGGTGGGATTAAGGCACAAACTCCAAATGTTAGGTCTCAAATAGACAATTTGCTTTACAAATAAAGCAATGATAAAATCGGGGCGGGGGGGGGGGGGGGGGGGGGGGGGGAGAAGTGGGAGGGAGAAAGAGAAGGAAAGGCTACAGAGGGAAAGTGCGAAACGGTTACCACCACCAGGGAGAGAACCGTGTGCAGTCAGCCTCAGGCTGTGAGGGAAGGACCGCAGGAGAGAAGCGGGTGGGGAGCAGACTGGATCCAAGGCAGACAGGAGACGCAGGAAGGTGGGACACGAGCAGGACGGAGCGAGGAGTGGGGCCAGCAGCCAGCACGGGACCCTGGGCAACACCGACTGGACGGGACCGGACCCTCAGGTAACGCTGGGCAGTGCCTTAAATACTCCCCGGTGGGCGCTCCCTGGCCAGTTTGGCTCCGGGCGGATCCTTTCACGGTGTCGATTGCTGAAGCTGCCGGTATCCAGGCTGGCCGGCTCTGCCAAGGTGGGAAAATGTAACACCTTTCTATTGGACACTCTCCAGGGGGCCAGCAAGCAGTCCACAATGTCCCCTAGGTTGATGAAGGCATTCCTGCAAAGAGCTAAAGTCGGTGTCCCCACTTTGTTCGGTCGCTGGGCTCTGGGGAGGCTCTTGGTAGCCCTCAAAACTTACTACCTCAGCTGATGGAAATAGCTTCGTTAGTGTGAAGTGGTTAATTGCCACTTGTGCAACTTTAAACGGCTTCGAAGAAGCCTTGCCCAAGGCGCTTACCTGCCCCATTAACACCTCTCCCGGCTCGGCAGGGTGGCAATTATCAATTGTTTATTGCACCAGTCGATGTAAAAACAAAGTATCGAGTCAGAGATGGAACAATCTCTTACAGGATGCTTTGCATGATGCCTGCCAGGACATAGTTGGCCCTCCCGGCTGCCAGGGCACACAATTCACTCTTCTTTTAGATCATTAGATTGGATACTTTTATTACCACCCTTAGTAGGACTCTATTGAAAACTCTATTGAAACCTACTTTTCTTGTTATTTCCCTGGGGCATTAGTTCTCATATCACTCTGCATTTTACTCAAAATAAGCAAAAATTTGAACTTTCAAATTTCAAACCTGCTACATCCTATTTTTCGCTTTCTTCTTGCACTGAGATGCAACATGTGGTTTCATTGTAACAGAGCAATGTACTTTGATGCCAGGCTCTGCTATCGTGAAAACCTGGTGGCTTTGTTTTTGGAACCTAACCTGTACTCTGTGCTCCAGGGAACAGAGAAAACCACCATGGTTGTGTTTTTATAATGACTTTGGTGATATGATAATATTAATATATGGTGATAAAGGTCCATGTCTTTTGTCTTGACCTTTCATGTGTTCATCAGTGCCAAAATTGCATTCTTTCCTGTGGTCTCCACCTCCACATGAGAGATATAGGGAGGAAGTGGGAGCAGTCCCACGTAGGAGTGGAAGAGTAAAGAGAGAGGTGGAAAAGATTCTACGTGGGAGAGATGGACAAGAAATAATGCGAGAAAGTGAAATTACACAATCACTGACCACAAGAGAGCTTCGAGATTTACGGAGAGATTATATGCGCTTGCCTGGTGAAGAAGTCCTCACCTGGCTGGTGCGATGCTGGGACAAGGGAGCTGATAGTCATGTAATTGAAGGTGATGAAGCACGACAGTTGGGATCCATTGCTCGAGACCCTGTGATAGAGCAAGAAATGGGGAGAGAGAAAATGGCATCCAGCCTTTGGCTCTGAATCCTCCACGCAGTGAGAGTGAAATACCCATTTAAGGAGTCCCTGAAGAGTTCTTCAAGAAGGTGGAGAACTGCGGAAGAAGGCATCCAATACCTACGGGAATTGGCCATGTTGGAGATCATCTATTCTGATCCAGATTATTATGACATCCAAGTTCCTGAGAGTGTTCCCTGCACGCAACCAATGTGGAAAAAGGTAATTCAAGGTGCTCCTAAACCATATGTTTCCTGCTTGATATCCGCATATAATCCAAAGATGGAGGAACCAAACGTGGAAACCATGTGTACTTGGATAAGAACCATAGAGGAAAATATGGAAGACTCCTTCAATCCCCTCTACCGACGCACCTACGATAGGGAAAGAATGGAGAGAGATTATGAATATTCCAGATATGAGGACGACCTTAGAGACAGAGAGGACAGAAGGTATAGAGACTACCAAGAAAGGCCAATGGGAAGATCACGGCAGGACCGACAAAGACGACCTCGGCCTAGACCTCGATCCTGGTCTCGATCTCTCTCACGGTCCCTGTCATTCACACGTCGAAGGAAAGAGAACTCCAAGCGTTGGTCACGTAACCAACTATGGGCATACCTTCGTAGTAAAGGAGAAAACATGAAGAAGTGGGATGGTGAACCCACTTCTAAGCTTGAAGCTAGAGTGAGGGAGCTGAAGCGAAAGAAGACTGACAAGAAAGTTGTCTATGTAGTAGACGGAGATTTCTTAGAAGAGAAACTGCGATCGCCGAAACACGAGAAGATGGAGGTCCACTTCGACAACAGCAAAAAGTCTAAGAGGTCAAAGTCAAACTCTGACGACGAATGCTCTGATCAAGACCAGTAGAGGGGCCCTGCCTTCTGCCAGGAGAAGGAGAGGGACCAAGAAGATAACCGAGTTTACTGGGCTGTGTGGGTTCGATGGCCTGGCACATCGGATACTCAGAAATACCAGGCCTTGATAGATACTGGAGCCCAGTGTACTGTAATGCCTTCAGAGTATAAGAGCACCGAGACTGTTATTATTTCTGGAGTGACTGGAGGGTCTCAAGAATTGTCAGTAGTAGAGGCAGACATGAGCTTGACGGGAGACCAATGGGAAAAACGTCCCATTGTGACGGGGCCAGAAGCCCCTTGCATCCTTGGTATGGACTACCTAAGAAGAGGATACTTCAAAGACCCGAAAGGGTACCGGTGGGCTTTTGGTATAGCCTCGGTGATTGAAGAGGAGTCCAAGCAATTGTCTGCCCTTCCTGGCCTCTCAGAAGACCCTTCCATTGTAGGATTACTGCGAGTTAAAGATCAAGAAGTGCCAATAGCCACAACAACTGTACACAGACGACAGTATCGGACAAACCGAGATGCTGTGATCCCTATCCACAAAATGATCCGAAAGTTGGAGAGCCAAGGGGTGGTCAGCAGAACCCATTCACCCTTCAACAGCCCCATCTGGCCTGTGCGTAAATCCGATGGAGAGTGGAGACTGACTGTGGACTATCGTGGCTTAAATGAAGTTACGCCACCGTTGAGTGCTGCCATGCCAGATATGTTGGAGCTCCAATACGAGTTGGAGTCCAAGACAGCAAAGTGGTACGCCACCATCGACATAGCCAATGCGTTTTTCTCCATTCCTTTAGCGGCAGAGTGCAGGCCACAGTTTGCTTTCACCTGGAGGGGCGTTCAATACACCTGGAATCGACTGCCCCAGGGGTGGAAACACAGTCCAACCATCTGTCATGGACTGATCCAGGGCACACTAGAGAAGGGTAAGGCTCCCGAACACATCCAGTACATCGATGACATCATTGTATGGGGGGATACAGCAAAGGAAGTTTTCAAAAAAGGACAGACGATCATCCAGATTCTCCTCGAGGCCGGTTTCGCTATCAAGAAGAGCAAAGTCAAGGGACCTGCCCGAGAGATCCAATTCCTAGGGGTGAAATGGCAAGATGGACGACGCCAGATACCAACAGACATAATCAATAAGATTGTAGCAATGGCTCCCCCCACCAACAAGAAAGAAACCCAAGCTTTTCTGGGAGCAATAGGTTTTTGGAGGATGCATATCCCAGAATACAGTCAGATTGTGAGCCCTCTTTACTTTGTGACCCGTAAAAAGAACAATTTCCAATGGGGTCCTGAACAACAACAAGCTTTCAAGCAGATCAAGCAAGAAATTGCACATGCTGTGGCTCTTGGACCAGTTAGAACGGGACCAGATGTAAAGAACGTGCTCTACTCTGCAGCTGGAGATAAAGGTCCCTCCTGGAGCCTCTGGCAAAAGGTGCCTGGCGAGACGCGAGGGCGACCACTGGGTTTCTGGAGCCGAAGCTACAGAGGTTCTGAGGCCAATTACACCCCTGTGGAAAAGGAAATCTTAGCGGCGTACGAAGGTATACGAGCAGCTTCAGAGGTAATTGGTACTGAAGCACAGCTCTTCCTGGCACCCCGATTACCAGTCTTGAGCTGGATGTTCAAAGGGAAGGTGCCCCCTACGCATCATGCCACCGATGCCACGTGGAGCAAGTGGATTGCTCTGATTACGCAGCGTGTACGATTGGGAAGCTCGAATCGCCCTGGAATTCTGGAGGTTATCACCAATTGGCCTGAAGGTGGGAACTTCAGTCTGGCAGAAGAAGAAGAGCCAGTGAGCCGAGCTGAAGAAGCTCCGCCATTTGATCAGCTGCCAGATGAAGAAAGGTGTTATGCCCTTTTCACTGATGGTTCTTGCCGTATTGTAGGAAGGAACCGGAAGTGGAAAGCAGCCGTTTGGAGTCCCACCCGACGAGTGGCAGAAGCTGTTGAGGGTCAAGGCGAGTCAAGTCAATTTGCAGAGCTCAAAGCCGTCCAATTGGCCCTGGACATCGCTGAACGAGAAAGATGGCCGAGACTCTACCTCTACACAGACTCATGGATGATAGCCAATGCTCTATGGGGATGGTTAGACCGCTGGAAGAAGATGAACTGGAGGCGTGGAGGAAAACCCATCCGGGCTGCTGACTTGTGGCAGGACATCGCTGCCAGAGCAAAGAGACTGAATGTGAGAGTCCACCATGTAGATGCCCATGTGTCCAAGAAGCGAGCTAATGAAGAACATAATAACAACAGAGAAGCGGACCGAGCTGCACAGATAGGGGTGTCACAAGTAGACCTAGACTGGCAGCAAAAGGGAGAGTTGTTCTTAGCTCGATGGGCCCATGATGCTTCCGGTCATCAAGGCCGAGATGCCACCTACAGATGGGCACGAGACCGAGGGGTGGATTTAACCATGGATATCATTTCTGAAGTTATCCATGATTGTGAGACTTGTGCCGCTATTAAACAGGCGAAAAGACTGAAGCCCCTATGGTATGGTGGACGATGGAATAAGTATAAGTATGGAGAGGCATGGCAGGTTGATTATATCAAATTGCCACAGACCCGCCAAGGTAAGTGCCATGTACTTACCATGGTGGAAGCAACAACGGGATGGTTAGAGACCTTTTCAGTACCCCACGCAACGGCCCGGAATACCATCCTGGGCCTTGAAAAGCAAGTCCTATGGAGACACGGGACCCCAGAACGTATTGAGTCAGACAATGGGACTCATTTCAAAAATAAATTAGTTACCACTTGGGCGAGGGAACATGGTATCGAATGGGTGTACCACATTCCTTATCATGCACCAGCCGCTGGGAAGGTTGAGAGATACAACGGATTATTAAAGACCACTCTAAAGTCATTAGGTGAAGGAACTTATAAAAACTGGGACAAAAACTTAGCCAAGGCTACCTGGCTAGTTAACACCAGGGGTTCTATCAATCGAGCTGGCCCTGCACAGGCAGAATCCCTTCACGTTGTTGATGGAGATAAAGTTCCAGCAGTCCATTTGAGGGGAATGCTAGGGAAAGCTGTTTGGATTACCCCTGCCTCAGGCCAAGACAAACCCATTCGTGGGATTGTCTTTGCTCAAGGGCCAGGACATACGTGGTGGGTAATGAGGAAGGATGGAGTCATCCAGTGTGTGCCTCAAGGAAATTTAGCCTTAGGAAAAAACTGATTGTATGTCCTAAGTTGTGTTCTTACAGGAAACCAGTCACCAGATGAGAGAGAGACCCGAACTAAGCCGATGCTGGTATCCGGTGATGAAACAGCCATAAATCGGAACTGTAATGGTGACTGAGGAGACCAAAGATCTGGACTGAACTGACATCACCATTGATTTTCCAACGACGAGACGACTATGCCGAGAAACCAACAAAAGCCATATATATATATATGTATATGTATATGTGAATATATATATACGCGAACGTGAAACATGGGTGTTACGTAAAGAAATAGTATGGAATAAGGGGTGGAGAATGTGGTGGTTTCACCCTAGGCCTTCCTGGAGACCAACTTGTAACCAGGAAGGAACTAGAAAAATGATCACGGATGTATTCCATGCTATTCCTTTACGTAACTGGAGGTATAAATAAAGCCAGTGGGAGGGATCGCGCCCTCTTCCTCTCTGGCGAGGTTCGAGAACGGTGGGTCCCTGTTTCGGTCGAGCTTATCTGGAGCCGAGGCCTACAGTGACTGCCGCTATCCGCTTCGTGTGAGAGGAGAGCCTTGGGCTGCGTCAAGTCATTCTGCCTGTTCGAAGGGAAGTGGTGAGATTCCTGCTAGTTTGCCTTCGGCTGACTGTTTGACTTGCTCGGTCCTTGCCCCTTTTTGTCTCTCTCCCTTTCCCTCCCCCTTCCCCCCCCCCCCCCCCCCAGGTGTGTGGTATTCTCCTTTTGTGTAACTGTCTCATATGTAAAATATATATATATATATATATTTGCTATAGCTTTGGCTGCTTAGTTGTTTTTTTTTCCCTCTTTTCCCTCTCTGGGAGGCGGGTCCTTGTTGTCGAGTTTTGGGGACTTGGCGGGAAGCCAACTCAAAACTTGTACATTTCCTTTCCTAGTACCTTCCTGTCAGCTTCTAATGTGTTCTTTCAAACTAAAGAAAAAATTTGATTACTGGGCCTATCACACGTTGTTCATACCTGCCAAAATTGAATGTATTCTCAACTTGTCTTTCTCAAAAGACACTTTCATAATGGCATTAAACCCAGCACACAAAACAAAGTGTATGACTTGCATGTAAATTATTCAATGTGAATTAAGAATACAATTAGCACTTTGGCAGCTCCACAAATTAAAAAGTGTAAACTGTCTTCAGACCTTGGCAAAACATTTGTAATGAATTGAGCCCTTGACTTTATTTTGAGGAGACATTTCTACATTAAAAAGAGGGTTTATTTATAACTACTCAGTTGTGCACAGTAAGGTGATGAGCTAAAATTCTGCTAAAGGGAACAAAGGGTTTAACGAGTTACTAAATATTTACAATGAGCTTTGAAAACAAGTGTTTCCCTGATTAATTCTGTGGATTGGATCAAGAAATCCAGTTTTTTTGATCTAAACCTGTATTTCTGGTTAAAGCAGTTGAAAACAATGGGCATAATTATGTATAATTGGTGTAAAGAGCATCTTTTATGAATTATGGATTTCTGTTGGTCAAGAAAGTCTCTATGTCAGGTTCATGTTAAGCAAATGTTTTCAAGAGTATTCATTTTGTCAAGAGGAGAAGAATAGTGAAGTTAGTATGATCCAACAGTTCTTTGCTCAACAGGGTTTTTTTTCCTTTTCCAGTGAGCCAACTGAAAAAGCACCAACTGTAATGGCAACTACGGCAGCTCTGTTAGATTCAGCAACACTGTTGAGAATTGAGAAATAATTTCTGTAACAGAGTAAAGAAAATATTTAGGATTCAAAACTGGAGAGAAAACCAACATGAGTTACAGAGCAGAATGTCAGAATGTAAAGCTGGATCCTGGAACTGTCTTTGTTGATCTCATGCTATTCCCCTACAGCATATACAGGAGTAGGATACATGAACAAGCTTTTGTAGAAGCTTTACGTTACATGGCTGTTTGAGGATATTGCCTATGTTTTATTCTTTCCCAATTCTCCCTTATTCTTCTGCCTGAGTCTTACTGAAGAGGTGAAGGGTTAAACTTAATTTTACATGGAAACCTAAGGAAACCTGAATTGTTGATACACCAGAAAACAAGACATTGAGACTGCAGCTCCGGCACTTCTAACTATGATTACTGTCAGGTAAATATTCCTTCAGCTTACTTGGAACTACACTGCCCAATAAAGCCAGGTTTCTAAAACATATTATCTCCATGTATCAGAAGCAAAAGTCTTGGTGATTCTTCATGAGAAAAATTATTTGCCAGCTTTCACTCTAGGTGTATGAAAGACTGACTGTGTTATATAAAAATTTGGAATTTCAGCCCCTATCTGGCATAGTGCATTTCTGTGGCATAAAATAAAGCACCTTTTCTTTCTTCTACTGAAAAGTGATGAATGTGATGCTCTAGTAGAGTATAATGGATTAGAGGAATTCTTAGTGTACTTAGAGACCAAGATCTCATTTCCTGTTGACAGTGAGCCATAAGTTCCTCTTTAGACCTCTTTCAAATATAGGTACTCTACAAATGGGAATGCACTAGTAAACATGCAGACATTGTAAACAGCTGATGGAATGATGCACCTGAATTTGCCCACCTATGCACCTATATCTTCACATGAGTTCCTTCCCAAATTCTTTTTATGTTTTCAGGGAAGTCAATTCTTCTTAGAAAAAAACTCAAACAAGATTCCTCTACAGTAGCAATGCCAAATCCTAAATAAATATTAAATGTACATGAGTGGAAGAAAGCACATTAATTACATCATCATTAACATGCGCAACATTTTCTCCCTATTTTTTTTAAGGGGAAAATATATTAACTGGAGAATTCTATGGGGCTTTTCCCCCTCATCAATTAAAGGATGTTCTGAATGTCCTTTCTGTGATAAAACAACTTTTGCTCAGATGTTCATGTTGTCCAGCTTTTTGTGAGTTAGTTTAGTGCAAGCTAGTCTCTGCTTTTCCATATTAGATATTAGCCTGAAATCTCGTATTGGCCTTATTAGCCACCAGCGTGCTTGTAACAAATGTGGATAGACCCTTTCCCAAATCTTCGTTCGCGAAACCTAGCCATGATTAGCCTGAAATTCTTTGTGACATTAAATTTTCTTTTCACTGAAGAACTTCATATACTTATCATCTTCTGTTTTCTAAATAGAAGTATCATTTAATTAGAGCTGTTGAATTCTTTGTGACCTTACTTCACTTTTTCTAAATATTTGATATAATTTTAATCTTCAAAGTGTTCTTCATAGAACACTACAATCCAAGTAGTGTTGTGATTTCTATTTTTTTTTATTTACAGTATTTTACAGTCATGTTTTATGAACTGTAGTACTTTCACTGCAGTTAAGCTTTACAACAAGAGTCTTTGGTTGTTTCTCTACCAGCAGAGTACAGTCATAAGAAGTAGGACTCAAAGTAACTTTGTTACCTAATTCAGCAGATTTATTCCTTATAGTCAGGTATAATCACACATTCTTGGCAGATGTTGGTACCTAGTCTCCTCAAATCAGATGGGTTTCATCTATCTAGGAAGGGAAAAAGGACTATAGCCATAAGTTGGTGGGGCTGATCAGGAGAGCTTTAAACTAGGTTTGAAGGGGGAAAGGATTGAAACTGGACTCTCCAGAGAGGAGCCTAAGGGTGGAAAGCTCGAGCTGAGAGTGAAATTAGCAGCCCAGCTGAAGTGCATGTACACCAATGCATGCAGCATGGGTAACAAACAAGAGGAGCTGAAAGTCATCGTGGAGCAGGAAAGCTGTGATGTAGTCGCTATCACGGAAACATGGTGGGATGACTCGCATGACTGGAGTGCTACGATGGGTGGCTACAGGCTCTTCAGAAGGGACAGGCAAAGATAGGAGAGATGGAGGAGTGGCTCTATATGTTAGAGAGTCTCTTGACTGTAGAACTTGAAGTCAGTAACGATAAGGTTGAGTGTCTGTGGATCAGAATCAGAGGGAAGGCCAACAAGGCTGATATCCTGGTGGGAGTCTGTTACAGACCACCCAACCAGGATGATGAGGGTGATGAATTATTTTACAAGCAACTGGTGGATGTCTCAAAGTCACCCACAAGAACAAGGGCTGGCGATTTTAACCTGCCAGATGTCTGCTGGGAACTCCACACAGTGGAGAAGAGGCAGTCTAGGAGATGCCTAAAGCGTATAGAGGATAATTTCTTGCTCCAGCTGGTAAATGAGCCTACCAGGGCTGGGACCCTGCCACGTTCCAAAGGGGACGGGACATGAGGAAGGATGCAAGCAGAGTCCTTTATTCAGGCGTACCCCCTCTCTTTTTATCCGCTCGGGAGCGGAACGGGCCAGAACATAGGGCAGAACATGAGACAGACAAGCAGAGGGACAAACCAGCATAGGGACACCGGCAAAAGGGGGAGGAGTGGGGGCAAACTCATGGCAAACCTGGGTTTGTCCAGACTGTGCACTGTGCAGTGTGAATACAATGAAACCACATAATAACAGCAAAGTCCACACGACAAAGTCCTGCCAATCGCTGCACGCTTCTCTCCACGCCTGGAACTGTTCCCATCCTGAATTGTGTTCCCTCACATCTCATTCTTTCTTATTTGTTGAAACACGGCTAGAAAATATCTGTTTTGATAGTCCTCTTACAGCCCGCTGTGACACAAGAAATAGTTAGTAACAATACAAACAGAGAAAGCAAAATTACAAAGCAAGTTAGAAAGGGTTTGTTTAAATGAACTTGGGGGAGGACAGATCTGCATCTTCCCAATCAGTTTGGACAGCTGCATGTGCTGAGTGACTCACCCCCTAAAAATTGTTTCCAACCCGAGATGCTACTGCTCCATGGTGTCTCTATGTACTACAAGATCCTGCTGAAGGGAAGGCCTATGCAGGATGGAACACAGTTGAGGGGGTGTTTGTTTTATCACAGCACCCTTGGAGGAGCTTGCTGCCTTGTTTCTTGACAGTTCACAGGTGCACTGTTTAAGATCTGGCATTGAATTAAAAGTCACTTTTCTCCTTAAGTCTGGTGACTTTTTCGGGGGTAGGAGTTCTCCATAGATGTTACTGAGGGAGCAGCAATCTTTAGTCCGGTGTCTGCCTTTTCCGCACCGTTTGCACGGCGTTTTTGGAAGTTCCGTCTTTGTAATTAATTGTGGACAGGTTTTTTTTATGTGTCCTGTCTCACCACAGTGAAAACAGGTTTGTGGTCCAGTCTTACTTTATGAGAATTAGACCCCACATTACGACATGCCTTGACCATGTCCATAGGAGTAGGATCTCTAAGAGTTCTTATTAATTGCTGGAAATCGTCATTAGATTACTCTATAGCCAACCTTAAAAATAGTGCATCCTGAGCTTCTGGATGTTTGACTTGTTTTGCAATGGCTTTCTTTAGCCTTTCTTCAAAGTCTATGAATGGTTCTGTTGGTTTTTGTTGTACTTGTATGTATGAAGGTGTAGGTTCAGCAGCCTCAGCAATGGTTTGAATAGCTTGGAAGGCTAGATTTTTTGAAATGTCCAATTCATTTATAGGAATCTTGGTTTGGACCTCATTGGAAATATAAGGTCCAAACCCGAAAAGTCTATTAAAGGACTCCAGAACTGGTGTCCCTGTGGTTGCTGAGGTTCGCTGGGCGTGCTGGTAAATGTGAGTTTGCCATTCGTCTAGGAAAAGTGTTGCTTGCATATTAGTGAAGAAAGCACTTATCAACTCCTTTATGTCATTTGGAGTGAATGTGTAAGCAGCAAAGAGTGAATACAGTACCCTTATTACACAAGGTGAGTTTAACCCATAATCAGTAATGACTTGTTTTGTATCCTTCAGTACTGGGAGGGGGATGGGTTCCCAGACAGGGTGATTGTTGGGATGATAAAATACGGGAAATGCTTTAACCAAATTCAAATCATCAGCTGTTGACGCTTGTTCCTTTATGTAAGACCATCTACTCCTCTGGGCACTGGCTGGGCAGGGACAAGTACATTCGCAGGGTGGTGGTACTGAAGGGGTTAAAGCGCCAGCTACTGGCGCAGTGGGATAAACGACGCTGCTGTGGGGAGGGGAGCATTGGAAAGAATACATGGATGCAGTGGGTGTGGGGGGAGGGTAGGGTTTTTTTGGTTGAGGGGAACGGAGGAGTGGAGGGGTGGGGGCGCGGTGCTGGGGAAGCTGTCTCCGACAGCATGTCTCTAAAGGACTGGGAGAAAATTGGATATAAGATCTAGAAAGCGAAAGAGAGGGGAGACAAAGTTGCTATTGAAGCATTAATCGCCTGGAGGTTAGTTCTGATGATGCTACAACATCAAATAACCAGTTCAAATGAAAATCTCCAAGAATCTGAGCAAAAATCCAAACCCCCATCCCCGAAAAAGGACAAGCCCCAGGAGTCCCAGAGTGGCGAGGGGGGGTGGGAGACCACGGATGGCAGGAGGGAGAAACAAAGCACGGAATACCAGCGGTTTTTGCATCATGGCGTTGGCGAGCTAGACAACTGCGCGGGCGAAGCCGAGGAGAGCGGGGAGTGAACGCGGGAGCGCACGCGGCGTGGAGAAACAACATGCAAAGATTTCGTGCACGTCCCGCCGACACCGCCCCATAGCCCGCCTGTGCAAGCCCGGCCGGCACTGCCCCCCGGCCTACCCGTGCAAGCCTGGCTAACTCAGTCGGTAGAGCATGAGACTCTTAATCTCAGGGTCGTGGGTTTGAGCCACATGTTGGGCGCCATATGCCGCAGTCTGAAGGGGGGACGGTACATGAGGAAGGATGCAAGCAGAGCCCTTTATTCAGGTGTGCCTTTAAAATGCAGACACCGGACTAAAGATTGCCGCTCCCTCAGTAACATCTATGGAGAACTCCTACCCCCGAAAAAGTCACCAGACTTAAGGAGAAAAGTGACTTTTAATTCAATGCCAGATCTTAAACAGTGCACCTGTGAACTGTCAAGAAACAAGGCAGCAAGCTCCTCCAAGGGTGCTGTGATAAAACAAACACCCCCTCAACTGTGTTCCATCCTGCATAGGCCTTCCCTTCAGCAGGATCTCGTAGTACATAGAGACACCATGGAGCAGTAGCATCTCGGGTTGGAAACAATTTTTAGGGGGCGAGTCACTCAGCACATGCAGCTGTCCAAACTGATTGGGAAGATGCAGATCTGTCCTCCCCCAAGTTCATTTAAACAAACCCTTTCTAACTTGCTTTGTAATTTTGCTTTCTCTGTTTGTATTGTTACTAACTATTTCTTGTGTCACAGCGGGCTGTAAGAGGACTATCAAAACAGATATTTTCTAGCCGTGTTTCAACAAATAAGAAAGAATGAGATGTGAGGGAACACAATTCAGGACGGGAACAGTTCCGGGCGTGGAGAGAAGCGTGCAGCGATTGGCAGGACTTTGTCGTGTGGACTTTGCTGTTATTATGTGGTTTCATTGTATTCACACTGCACAGTGCACAGTCTGGACAAACCCAGGCTTGCCATGAGTTTACCCCCACTCCTCCCCCTTTTGCCGGTGTCCCTATGCTGGTTTGTCCCTCTGCTTGTCTGTCTCATGTTCTGCCCTATGTTCTGGCCCGTTCCGCTCCCGAGCGGATAAAAAGAGAGGGGGCACACCTGAATAAAGGACTCTGCTTGCATCCTTCCTCATGTCCCGTCCCCTCTTCGGACCGCGGCAGGGCCCCGCTAGACTGGCTGTTCACAAACAGAGAGGGGCTAGTGGGAGATGTGGTGGTTGGAGGCCATTTGGGGCACAGTGACTATGAAATAATATAGTTTTCAATACTCAGGGACACAAAGAGGGCCATCAATAAAATCTCTATGCTGGACTTTCAGAGGGCAGATTTTGACCTAGTCAGAAGACTAGTTTAGAGTGTACCCTGGGAAACAACTCTTGAAAACAAAGGGGTTCCGGAGGGATGGACATGCTTCCAGAAGGAAGTCTTGAACGCACAGGAGCGGGCTGTCCCAGTGTGCTGAAAGGCAAACCAGCAGGGAAGACAGCCAGCCTGGCTGAACAGGGAGATTTTGAAGGAAATTAGGGTAAAACAGAGAGCATACCATTTACAGAAAAAAGGGCTGGCTACTCAGGAAGAGTTTAGGAATATAGTTAGGTCATGTAGAAAGAAAATTAGACAGATGAAGGCACAACTTGAACTTAATCTTACCACTTCTTTTAAGGACAACAAAAAGTCTTTCTACAGATACATCAACAGCAAAAGGAGGGGCAAGGAAAACATCCATTCTTTATTGGACATGGGCGGAAAAATAGTTATCAGAAATGAGGAAAAGGCTGAGGTGTTAACACCTTCTTTACCTCAGTTTTCAACAGTAAGACAGGTTGTCCTCAGGACAGCTGGCTTCTGGAGTTTATAGACAGAGATAAGAAGCTGAATAGCCCCCCTGTAATCCAGGAGGAAACAGCGACCTGCTGAGCCACTTGGATCCTCGCAAGTCTATGGGACCAGATGGGATCTACCCAAAGGTGATGAGGAGCTGGCAGAACAGCTTGTCAAGCCACTCTCCATCATTTACCAACAGCTCCGGCTCACTGGGGAGGTCCCAGATGACTGGAAGTTGGCAAATGTCATGCCCACCCACAGAAAGGGCCAGAAGTAGCACCGGGGAAACTCCAGGCCTGTCAGCCTGACCTCAGTGCCTGGCAAGGTTATGGAGCAGATCATCCCAAGTGCAGTCCCACAGCACCTACAGGATGGACAAGGGATCAGACCCAGCCAACACGGGTTTAGGAGGGGCAGGTCCTGCCTGAACAACCTGATCTCCTTTTCTGACCAGGTGACCCGCCTGGTGGATGAGGGGAAAGCTGTGGATGTGTCTACCTGGACTGCAGCAAAGCCTTGGACACCGTCTCCCATGGCACACTCCTGGAAAAGCTGCAGCCCACGACTTGGACAGGGGCACTCTGTGCTGGGTTAGGAACTGGCTGAAGGGCTGGGCCCAGAGAGTGGTGGGAATGGTGCTGTATCCAGGTGGGATCTGGTTGCCAGTGGTGTCCCCAGGGATCGGTGTTGGACCCAGTCCTGTTTAATATCTTTATTGATGATTTAGATGAGGGGATTGAGTCTACCATTACCAAATTTGCAGATGACACCAAGCTGAGGGGTGTGTTGATCTGCTGGAAGGCAGGAGGGCTCTGGACAAGCTGGAGAGTTGGGCTGATTCCAACGGGATGAGGTTCAACAAGGCCAAGTGCAGGGTCTTGCACTTTGGTCACAACTCCCCCCTGTAGCCCCACAGGCTGGGGACAGAAGGGCTTGAGAGCAGCCAGGCAGGAAGGGACCTGGGAGTCTGGATCAACAGGAAGCTGAACAGGAGCCAGAGTGTGCCCAGGTGGACAAGAGGACCAATGGATCCTGGCCTGAATCAGGACCAGTGTGACCAACAGGTCCAGGGAAGTGATTCTTGGCCTGGACTCAGCGCTGGTGAGGCCACCCCTGGAGTGCTGTGTCCAGTTCTGGGGCCCTCAGTTCAGGAAGGACATGGAGGGGCTGGAGCAGGTCCAGAGAAGAGCAACAAGGCTGGGGAAGGGACTGGAGCACAAGTGCTGTGAGGAGAAGCTGAGGGAGCTGGAGTTGTTCAGCCTGGAGAGGAGGAGGCTCAGGGGAAACCTCCTCACTCTCTGCAACTCCCTGACAGGAGGTCTCTTCTCCCAGGCAGCTATCAGTAAGGCAAGAGGGCTCGGTCTTCAGCTGTGCCAGGGGAGGTTTAGGTTGGATATTAGGAAGAAATTCTTTCCAGAGAGGGTAATCAGGCATTGGAATGGGCTACCCAGGGAAGTGATGGATTCTCTGTCCCTGGAGGTTTTTAAGATGAGACACTCAGTGCCATGGTCTGATAACCATGGCGGGGTTGGATCAAGGGTTGGACTTGATGATCTCAGAGGTCCCTTCCAACCTGGCTGATTCTATGATTCTATGATTCTATGTTTGCACATTGCCTGTACCAAAGGATGCAGATAATCTCCTCAGGCTGCCTGATCTACTACTGCATTGAAAATGAGACTGTTAGAAACCTTGTCTGTTACTTCAGTATTAGAAATTTTATTGGTGTTTAAAAAGAAACAAACCCAAACTTTCTTGCTGCAACTTGCTTTTTGTATTTTTTTCTCCCATAAATGATGGAGGAGCTTGTACCCTTTTCCTATGGACATTTTCTGTTCCTGAACACTGTTGTTGGTCTCCTCCATATTTTTCCAATCAGGAGATTTTCTTTCTTCTTGCCTGGTGTTTCTCTGGGGTCACTGATTAAATAAATCAAACAAAAATGGTCTGGTATTGATCTTTAGGGCATGCTGTTAGTATTTTCCCTCTGCTCTGAAGTGAATAATTTTATAAGCACTTGTCTTTAATAACTGAACTGGTCCATTATCCACTCAAGCAGCTCAACAGTGCCAGTATTATAATCGTTCCCCTTACACACATCATTGTATCAGATTGCTCAAAGCTCAAGTGAAACATATCTGTGACTTTCTCTCTGTAAGTGCTTTTGTCCTTGTTGTGTGACCCAGAGAAAAATCCTCCCTCAAACAAATCCTTGAAGTCACTGCTCTGGGGTTTCTTTGTGGGTTTGGTTTTAAATTCAGAGTAAGATAAATAAGAATTTGTTCCTTTTACGTTGTATTGGTTGCAGAAACCTCTTTTTTCATTGCGAGTGGTATTTTGCTTAATAAAAATGAAGAAAAGTAAAAACATTTGTTTACTTATTCTGTGAAAGAGTCAAAATCTCAGATGAGGAACAGCAGTTTCCCTATATCTCTTTTTTTTAGCATCATGGCTTAGAGGCAGGAGGTAGGAAAGAAAAACTATTGATGGGGAATCCAGATTTGTGCTACAAAGCTAAAATCACACCTTTTTGGGATGTAATGAATCTGCCCATAGGAGAAGGAACAGAAAGCTTGTAGAAACAAAAATTGTGTGCCAGGATGCTACTGGTGTTGAGCATTGACATCACTGAGACAGTTTAAAGTGCAAATCGAGTTTAATAAAAGACTAAGGGTAGTATATGTAAGGTAAGAATAGTCTTAAATTATTTTCTGTAGCCTGTTTTCTGTGTTCCTTTTCTTTCACTGAAACTGATTCCATGAAATGAAGACATCTTCTCTACCAAGCCAAATTATATTACAGAAAGCAGAATGCAGTTAAATGAGAGTTAAATTACTCTCAAATAACAGGGAAATGTTCAGCTTTAAAATGTGTTGTGAGACTAGTGCATTATTCCAAGTCAGAATGCCAAGGGGGGGGGAATTAAAATAAAAAAATGTAGGCTTGTACAGTAGAAATGCAATTGTAATTTCCAGAGAGATACTTTCTAGGAGAATCTGGTTGGCAGGATTTCAACAAGGAAAATTCTACTGGAAACAATCAGAATAATTGAACAAACATGTTGATGATCAACATTTCTAATTCATGATATTCCATGTACTGTGTCCTGGTTTTATCCTGAGGCTCTGCTCCCAGAACTCCTCACTCACACTGGCCTCTTACAGCATGAGCTTAGTTAGAACCCTGACATGGCCTCTGTGTGGTGTGTGAGCAGGGCTTTGGGAAGCTCCAGGGTTTTGACTTGTTGCCAAAATCAAGTTACATAATTGAAATCACAGATGGGAAATCATGACTCTCTTTAGCTTATCACTGCCAAATTTCAATGGCATTTCATAGGACCAACAAAACACATTTGTTCAGCAACCCCCAAAAAATTACCTTTGATACAGAGTCCAAAGCTTCATTGGAAACATTTAGTTTTAAAAATCCTAGTGTATAAAATTAAATTTAAATATTTTCTATATTGTGAAGCATTAGGTGGCTTTCATTTGACCTGGTACCAGTTCTCAGGCTCCCACTTGCATTTTTATTCTTCTCAGCACCTTAAGCATCATAAGACAGACAGGTGAGTATTAAGAAAAGGCTCAGTGTATTGGAGATACAGTGCTTTGCAGAATCTTCCTCTTACATGTGAAGATAACTGGAGGAAGTCCCAGGTCAGAAAGAGTGATTTGGAGCAAGTGCAGAGGCGTCTGAAGAAGCTGATAAATAGTTTGTCCCTGTGGAGCTCGCTAGGAGGACAAAGGCTGTGCAGCAGCAAGGTGAGAGAGAAGGCAGATTAGGGAGCAGGAACACTGCTGTGTTTACCTTGGAAGAACTGGTTCCTGCCGATGAAGCGAAAAAGGGGAGGTCAGGACAATTACTGAAAGAGAAATGGTGATGGAAACTGTGAGGACAGGAATTAAGCATGAGTATGGAGATCGTATTCTTTCATTTTTTTCACATTGTTATTAATGAATTCAGCAGAGAAAGAAATTTAAATCAAGGGAGTGAACAAGATGATTTCTGGAGATTTTATCTGAGAAATTTTGCTGGAAGAAAGCATCAAAACTGAGTCAACCCCCAACTGTATGGGAAGAGTCAGAGATGGGTAAGAATGTTAGATATCAAACTTCAGTGACAATGAACAGTAATGACAGTAGTAAAGTATGGGAGGGGAGAGAAGGTTTGGTTTGCTCCAGAATTCACTTCTGCTCATATTTAAGCTGATGGAAAGATAAACCAGAGCTGTATACAGTATATCTGTACAATATAACTAATTTGGGGCCTCCTTTCTTCTGGAAATATATCAATATTTATTTTTCTTATCAAAGCAATATAGATAGTCTTTCCCTTGAAACTGCCATTAAATTTAGTAAGGCTGATCACGGATTAGCAAAATACAAGTCTCATAAATCAATAGTATGGGTCTAATCTAGTAGGTTTTGATAAAAATCGATAGGATTACCATTTGAAGCTTCATGAGCTGAAATAGCCACATTTTTTATAAATCATAAAATCACAGAATGGTTTAGGTTGGAAGAGACCTTCATGATCATCCTGTTCCACCCCCTCCCATGGGCAGTGACACCTTCCACTAGCCCAGGTTGCTCCAAACCCCCTCCAAACTGGCCTTGGACACTTCCAGGGATCCAGGGGCAGACACAGGTTCTCTGGGCAACCTGTGCCAGGGCCTCACCACCCTCACAGGGAAAAATTCCTTCCCAATATCCCATCTAACCCTGCCCTCTGTCCTTGGGAAGCCATTCCCCCTGTCCTGTCACTCCAGCCCTTGTCAATAGTCTCTCTCCATCTTTCTTGCAGGCCCCTGCAAGGCCACAATGAGGTCACCCCAAAGCTTCTCTTCTCCAGGCTGAACAATCCAAACTCTCCCAGCCTTTCCTCCCAGCAGAACTGCTCCATCCCTCTGCTCATCTTGGTGCCTCCTCTGGACTCTCTCCAACAGCTCCATGTCCTTGCTGTGCTGTTCCGCAGGACTGGAGCAGCTCTGCAGGGGAGTCTCTCCTGAGGGGCAGAATCCCTCCCTGCCCTGCTGCCCACACTGGGGGATAAGCCCAGGGCATGGGGGGTTCTGGGCCGGTTCATGTCCAGCCTCTCACTCACCAACCCCCCAGGTCCTTTCTTCTCCTCAGGGCTGCTCCTGATCTATGAATTGTTTTATAATACAAAGTTAAAACAGTAACTTTTAACAGTAATCAGAGAGAAGGTGATTAATTCTTAGGTGGAACATATTTCTTATCCCTAAAATTCCGACTTTTAATTTCTCTTTAACCTGTGGTTGAGCCTTTGATAGCTGCTGTCAATCAGTTTCCATTATCTTGTGGTCAACTAAGCTGCCAAGCAGTTGTGCTTGTATCTGACACAGATGCAACCTCCTCCTATTTACCTTATGTGAAAAGAATACCTTAGACATCTGTTACAATATTTGATTGATTTATCATGCAGTGTGAAAATGCTTTAAAAACATGCTGAAACCCTTGGTAATATACCGGGAAGTTAAACTTAGATCCTTGTTGTTTGTACCATTCTGAATTACTTATTGAAAAGAAAACCAGCTCCTTCAGGATGTAAATTTTAAAGATGTCTCAAAAAGGGCACATTTTATTATGTGCTTTATTACTCATTATTAATTTATAATGGCTTACATAGTAACATTGTGGTGTAAGATGTAACTTCGTGGTGAAAGCTATGACACAAGGTATAGAGACGCAGAATCATTTGGCTTTCAAGGCAGTATTATAAATGATATGACTTAACCTACGAATTCTTATTAAGACTACAGTTCTGGTTCCCCCCAACATAAGAAGGACATGGTACTATTTGAGTAAGTCCAGAGGAGGCCCCAAAGTTGCTGAGGGGAACTGGAGTGACAGGACAAGCAGGAATTGATTCAAACTGGAAAAGGCGAATTTTAGGTTAGGGAAAATTTTTGCTCACACTATTAGATTAAAAAAAAAAAAGACAATGTAGAAAGACACATGCTAAACCAACAGTCTGAATTTTTAATAAGCAATATCTGTCCACATTGCACTTTGAATATAAGACATCTAGAAAGCTATATTGGGTCCAACAATATAATTTTTATACCTTTTTAACTGTCAGTACAACAAACAAAATGCATTAACATACTTTATTTTTCTTGACTGATGAAAAAATTAAGGAATAATTTTTTAAAATTATCAGTTAGAATCAATGAATTGATTTTTCAAGATTTTTTTGGCATGGTTGTTTTTTTGCAAAGCAATTTACTTTCCACCTATTTCTACTGTAAGTATTTCATCAACTATATGATTTTAAAGTAGAAAATTTGGAAGTGTTAGTACTCTTGTCTAAGAAAATTGTTCAGTTGCTAGTACTTTTGCCAAATGACTGCTTCTGTGTTGATGCTTTACATGTTTCACTAAAAATAATAGCAATTAACTTGTCTCTGAACTTATTTCCTATCAATATTATCATATGCTTTTTTGCTAAATAATAAGCAATAAAACTACCCCTGATGGATTGCTAGGATTTGGTCCAGCCAAAGTAGCACAACCCTGCCAAAGCTACTGTTTTCTAGTACTTAAAGGAGAATCTGTAGATGTCTTTGACAAGGCACATGATGGTGTAGCAACGTTGTTTTTCTCATAGTTTTAGAGTGAGGAAGTATGTTACTGATAATTTTGGGGGGGCTGAGTCTGGTCATCAGTTTTTTTCCAATGACAGATATAAAATGTTTGTTTTGTGGCTAATTATTTCTAAAGAGATTTCAGTTTAAGAAATTCACTGGAATTCACTAATAACATTTTGATAAATAAAAGATAGTTATGATAGTTTGTGCTTTTAAATGCATAGTCCTGTATTTGTGCAGTGATGTTGAATGAGAATGTGTGTGATCACTTTTAGTCACTATAAATATTTGGGAGTACCTTTATAATCCAGTTCATTGGCAGAAACCTGATAATGGATTGTGTTGATGGAACAAATAGACCCTTGTGCAGACTTTCACACTGTGAGGGCACACGGATCCTGTGACACTGTACATAAATCAGAACCTTCTGATGAAGGATTAGCTAGCTCTTACATCTGACTTTTGGTGATATATTTAACCTAAAAGATCTTTTTGATGTATTGGAAGATAGTGAGTTGTTGTTGAGAATTTTGAGTGGAAGAAATAGAAGCCAAGACAGGTCTGTCCCATTCTGAAGACGTTGTGGATCCTGCTGCAAGTGCTCTCTGTGGCAGAACAAAAATAGGAGACAAATATATCCTATAAAGGATGCAGCACATAAACTCTATTTCTTAGCTGCAATTTGGTCTTTTGTGGTGATTAATGTAATTTTTGCAACACTTGCTTTGCGCTTTACAGGCATCCAAGCCTCCTTGTCTTTAATGCTGTTTCTGTACCTGCACAGGCTGTCTCAAGGGGGAGAAAGGGCCTATTTTCATCATCTACTTCTAAAAGCTGCTGCAGTCCCACTTTGTAAGGAACCTTTGGCATTGTAGTTCCCTCCCCATTGCAGTTCTGTAGACCTAAAGGGCACTGGTGTTTTGGCAGATGTACTGAACTCAGAACTGTGGTGTGGGTTCATGTGTCCATGTAGCATGTTGGGCTGTGCCTGCTGGGTTATAAAAGGGATGGGAAGATTTGAGTTCTCTTACATTTTATTGACTACTGGTTGATGTGCACCTGGTAGAGAAGGGGAAAATGTGTGGCTGGTTTGACTTTGTAAAGATTTTTCTTTTTTTTAAAGTGATAGCAAGTGTGTTTAGATGCAGTGCTTTGATTTTCTTAGATAAAAGTTAAGTAAATATTTCTAGACAGGATTTTACTAAATAAAGAGTACCAAGATTTACAAAAATCAAACAAAACCCCAAACATCCCCTATAACTTCTGTAGTAGTTTGAACCAGGTTTTCCCCCTGCAGTTGAAAGTGGTAAAACCCCAGGGGGTGGTGGCCCTAGAAGTTTTGAAGTTTTGTCCAATGAGTGCTTCTGCAAAATATAAACATATCACAACCAAACAGAAGAGAAGAGTTGTAGTTAGGGGTTGAAGAAGAAGTAGTCATGTTCTGAAGCCATGAGCTGAAGGGGAAAGAGCTCCTCTGGGGGGCCACGGCCCCCCAGCCCCCGGCTGGGGTCATAGAAACTCAGAAAAAGTGTTAAGCTGGACTATGTGTCTGTAGCTATGAAGGCTGGGAGTTTTCTCTCCACCATGGTGTGCTGGTTTAAAAGTTAACCAGCAGGGGAAAATGAACTCAAAAGAGAGACCACAAGTCAGAATAACAATTTATTAAAAACAACACAACAAGTATGATTATACAGACAAACAACCAAATTCAATCCACAAAAACCCAAATGTACAACCCAGTACCCTGGGATATGAACAAGCAGGATTCCACGGGCCCCCCCCGAGTCCAAAGTAAAGGGGGGAGTGGAAAAAAAAAACCTGCTGGTGGGAGAGCTATTGCAGTCCAGTTGAGGATGGTGGTCTCAGTCTGGTTGAGAGCGGTGAACTGTAGTCAGGTTGAGAGCGGTGAGCTGCAGTCCTCCTCCGGATCCCACGAGTGGAGAGAGTGCAGGGTTCTGAAACTCCAGGTTTATATATTCTCCAGCTCAGGCAGCAATGCTTAGCCCCTCCCCCAGAGTGGGGAATTCCATAAAAGGATGTTCAGTCCTTCCCTCAGAGTGGGGAATTCCATAAAAGGGTGTGAGGGTGCTCAGTCAGGGAATTCCACAAAAGGGCATGAGGACAGGAGCATGGGGGAAGGATGGGGGGGGGGGCACCTCACAGGCCTCTACTGACAACAGTTTCTGGGAAATGGCATGGAGGGCTATAGAATACACAGTTTTGGGCTACACCCATCCAATGATGAATCGGTCCCAGCTATTCTAACTAGGACACATGGGCAGCAGCAGGAGTAGCGACAGACCAGCACTGACTGGAGAAACGGTGGCACAGAGCCAGAAGAGATAAGACGAAGCAACAGAGACATGCAGCACACAGAGAGAACTCCTGGAAGGAGACAGAGAGCCAAGAGAAAGCCAACAGCAGCAGATGAGAGCAGAACTAGCTCTACAGAGAGAGTTGGGGTAAGAACTGAACTAAAAGACCCCAGACTCCTTTGAGACCCCTCTTAAGTCGGGGTGGTGGACTCTTACTGATTAGAAGTCCTAGATGGAGTAAAGGAGCTAAGAAGCTCGGTCGTCCTGAGAGCTCAGCCAGGACAGTGTGTGGAGGTTGACCTTGAGGCCCTCCCTTGCTGCAAGCTACAAAGAAGCTCGCAGCCATCTTGAAGCCGGGCACAGAAGCTCTGCAAAGGGGAATTTGAATCCCCTGAGGAAAGGGACTGCCACAAAGACCCCTGAGCTTTGTGGTATGATGTGGTGACGCGAGCTTGTCCCTGTTACGCAGTCCACGGAAGAGAAGACCCTCACTTGGAAGACAAGTGGCCAAGGGCTTGGATACCCCCTCGTGTGTGCTGGCAGAGATCCAGCAACAGCTGCATGCATGAGAGAGAGGTAGACTGCTACTCTGAAGAAGCTGCTGCCCTGAGAGTTAGAAGGGATCTATCCTTCTTCCCTCCTGGACTTTTATTTGGAGGGGAGAAGAGATTTGATCCATTGTAAATACTTATGTCATGGTAGAGATAATTAATATTGTATATAATGTATTGTAGTATTTATTTATGTGTACAGTCATTGTAATATATTCCCTTTTCCCCATTTTGAGTCCTTGTGATTGTCTGGAAAACACATCTTACACTAGGTTGAGATGTAGGAGGGGGTTTAGATTAGGGAATTAGATTTTGGGGTATCTCAAAGCATGACACTTCAGTGTTCTATTTCACTTTCAAATTACAGCAAATGATAAATCAGGCTACATCCAAAACCAAGAGCAAATAAGCAACTGGTTGCTGCTGCTGCTCTTTTCAAATCCTTCATCAGGCTGATCCCTGATTCTTGCCCCAGCCTTATTTCAACAATGAACTTTACAAATAAACCCCCCAAAATGACAATAGTTAGCAAATTTTACTGCACTGGGTATACTGGTTTTTCAGCCATAAAGCCAATGAAAGGATATTCCTGACGTGGAGTGGGAGGAGATGGAAATAGTAGGGGGAAAAAAAAAATAAATATACACCCCCCCCCTTTTTTATTGCTTTGCATTGAAGACTTTCTTTCTGTACAGTTGAATATTCATGAAATGTTCATGAATATTTGAAGGAATTGTATATATTTTATATGTAAAACCCAAGTCTTGAAATTTCATATTATCTTTTAAGATCTCCTTAAAAAACTCATTTGTATCCTGCAAATAAGTTGTCATGAAGACACTGTTTTTGAATGAATTTTGGTAATATCTGCCTGTATCACTACGTTACTGTATACTTTAGCAGAAATTTTAGGGAGCGCAGTAAAATATTGTGGTAGCACAGTTCTTAAAGCATTTTTTAAAGCCTTTCTAAAAAATTTCTGGACATGAACACTAGGGACAGAGAAGCTGACTCTATTATATTCCTTGCTTAGCATTCTGGTCCTAATTTATCCATGTCATTGTCCTTTTAAAGGCTGCTACTGTAAGCCAAAGTTTTGTAATTTTAGGTAATTCCTTTCTAGAAACTGTGATACAAAAATTATACAATGAGTTCTGAGGGATAAAAATAGCAGATCATAGTAACCATCTTGTAGCCATTGAAACGAAATAATACATATAATTTTAGGCTACCTGGAGGATTGACATAGTATCTTCCTGTGTCGTGTCCATCCCAGTTAGACTGGGATACAAAAGCACCAGGACACAGAAACCAATTGAACCCCTTATAGAAATGTCCCCATCCACTCCACTTTTGTTGAGAGATATTAGATATTATATATGTATATAAAATATATGGAGTGCATCACAAGTGTCTTAAAACAACTTAGGAATTTCATAAACTAATTATCTATGAAATCAAAGTGTAGTAGAAATTGTGAGGAAAAGCAAGATTATTTTTTTCCACAGGATTCTTTTATTAGAGTTTTTGTTTGATTGGTTGTTTTTTTTTTTGTTAGAGACTAGAGGCAAAACCCTGAGATCTATAGGAACCAGATTCCTTGTTTCTAGATCATAATGTGAGGCAAATTCTTCACCAACACAACATATAGGTTTATAAAACATTATCAGATCAACAGGGAGGTAAAGTGAAATGCTGTCTCTTTGAATAGGTGTATTTTAGCTAGGTTAAAAGCATTTATCTGACCTCTGTGCATATATCCGTTCATTTACAATTTTGTGGATAATAAAATAATAGAAATCTGCTTGTATGCTACTAAAAAAGCCATGAAGCACTCCTGAATGAGATATTATAGCCATGACTATGTCTGAACTTGTTTTGTTGGTTTTTTTGGTTTTTGTTTTTTTTTTTTTCTGGGGGATGTTATAACGAAGAGCTAAAAAATGTACTAAAAATTTTGTTGAGCTATAATGGAATACGAAAAAGTACATGTACAAAATTACTTATTATATTTAATAGGAGTTCCAGAAAGCACTGGACCATCATCACAAATCTGAACAAAGGGCCTGTGCTAAATTTTTTCTAATATGATATTTGTCTGTGCAATATGTAAATGATTTTTTTTTTTAAATATGCAGTTGCAATATCTTAAAGTTCATCCCCATTTTCAAGGTTGAGGAAGTTGACTCCACTGCAGAAAAAACTAACAAGTGACTCAATTCCTTGTGCTTGAGATGTAATTTGAATTTAGACTTATATTCAGGATAAAGCAAAATGAACCAGCCCTGAAATGCACTCAGATGCAATATTAAAGGAAGATTATTTAGGAGTAAAAGCTAAGACAGTGTAGAAAAGGTAAAGGAAATTAGGACATGGAAAACTAATTAGTTTCCTTCAATCCAGCGCCCAAAGGAGCCTTTCAACCTTGCAGACTGACTGATAAGTCACTTGGAAGAACGGGATACAAAACTTTACAGGAAGAACTGGAGGAGCCAACAGTGTATTAACAGTCTCTGCAACATCCTGCCTGAGAAATGAGGGAGGCCACTGCGTATCAAAAGCTTCTGAGATAATTACATTTTCCTGCTGGTATGTCATATTCGACTATTGGAATTCAACTGTTTACAAATGTACCCTAAAATGACTGTTTTATCTGTGGTTCTCCTAATGTCGTGATTCTAGCGGAAGATAACTTTTAATAGGTAAACACTGCCAGCAGTCAGTACATGGGAACGGGGCAGTAAAAGCACTGAACAATAAAATTGCCAAGCTGTGTTCCAAAAGCATGTCAGGGAAACAATTAAACATTGGCAACTGTCCTACGTGTAACTTCATATTTATTTTTATAAAATAGAGATTATCAATTGCAGGAGTCGCAAAAATTAAAGCCAAAATATGCAGAGGTTTCCGTAGGTATATGAAAGACAGTAATTTTCCTATGTACAGTACTACACTCAATCCCACTGGAATAAGAGCTTTTTCAAAGGTTTTTCCTGTTTCCAGTTATGAATTAATTTTATTTTTTCCTCCAAATGCAGGCAAAGCAATGAGATGTGCATCTTTAAGAGGTGATGCTCCCTGATCATTCTTGTCTTTGACAGGACTGTAGTTTTGGTTTTTTAGTAGCACTTGTGTGGGATTTTTTTCCCCCTTCTTTCTACATTACCCAGAGGTGTTGCCACCATTGATGATGGGCTCGACCTTGGCCAGGTCATTCTTGCAGCTGAGATTGGCTCTGTTGAACACAGAGGAAGAAGCTTCTGGTAGTGTCTCATCAAGACACCCCTGTAGCCCACCAACCACAAAACCTTGCCACATCAACCCCATGCAGCCTAAATAATGAGGAATTGGCATGAAAGGAAGAACCTCCAAGAATATGTTAACATTATCTCCATCAAATATTTATTTATAAATAATATCATACATGATTAGTTTGTTAATTGGTGTCAGTGGAGAGACTTGGTTGCTTCCATGCTGTGTTTTTTGTGCCCTTTTTAGATCACGTTCTTCACTTACATTTATCTCTGGGGAGTCTTTTTAGATGCCCCCCCCAAAAAAACCCAAACACAAGGGCCCTAAAATGAAGAGGGAATATGCAGAAACTCTTTGACATTGCAGCTGTGAAAGTACATGATAGGAGAGTCTAAGAAAAGTCTTCTGCAAATGGAAATACAAATCTAGTTGAGCACATTAAGAAGATACAAGTTTTACCCACTGTAGTTTAAAAGGTGGGAGTTAGGAGGGCTCTGATGGAATTATTTCCAAGAAGCAGTTAATAGAAAATTAAATATTTCAGACACATGCAGTCTGTGAGAGAGCTGCTGGGTCTCTGGTTCGACCAAAGAGTGAAGAGAGCACTTAAGGTGAATAAGGTTTCTGTGAAAAGCTAAGTAACTTGCAACTCTTTTAAAAAAATGTAAATTAAAATGTCAGAGGAGGTACTTGAAAAACATTTAACAGGAACAGAAGAGGTCTAGAGAAGGATGACAATATAATTATAGACCTAGGATGGCTTTGTAAGAGGATAGATTTGGAAGTCTTATTATCCACCCTCTTTGTGGAGCAGGGGAGAGTGAAATAGGACATAAGAAGCATGAAAATAATGAATTAAAAATATATTTATTGCTTTTATAACTATGTACTTTGCCATCAAAACATAAAAATAGTCTGAGGAACTCACTGCCACAAGCTGTAGAATATTTGATGGTTTCTACTTTGGGTGTACTGCATAATATTGGTCTGAAGTTGCAATAGGTAGAGTCAAAGAGTTGCAGAAATTTCACGCCATCAAATATAATCCAGCAATGCACTAAGTAGAATAATGATGAAATTTATTTAAAAGTGGCTTATTCTATTACAGAATTTATAGAAATTTCTCTGAAGTACACACAAGTAACTTAGACAGAGGAACAGATATTCTAACCAATGTGCAAGTTCCGTATGGGAATCCAGAATTCAGCATACAGGAGGTTGGTAACTCTGTTTCACTTCAGACAATCACTTTAAGAATGCGTAGTTTGTTAATACGTTTTCAAAAACTGGCTTTCAATATTTTAGTATGGATTTCTTTTTGCCGATAATGCAGTTCTGCACCAAAAAAACCAAAATTCATTCTTTCATCTTAGCTTTTTATATGTGTGCTATATTGCATATAAATTTATACACAGACATAATTATGAAAGAAAACACTTGTCATCTGCATGACTGAGTCTTTAGTATTATTCTCTTGTTGGTTTCCCTTCCATTATTGGTTTGTGGCCAAGTTTCATTAACTCATTTTGCATTCCATTTAAATCTAAACTCTATAGGCCAATGCTTTCCCCTCTCATAGAATACTAGTTCAAATGGATGCCAAAATGACTAAACTTAATGACTTCTGTGAAAAGTCAGTCCTTGGGAACTTAGAAAAATGTGAAATACAGTATAGAGGAGTGGTGTGACTGTGCACAGTCTTAGGTGTAGTGGAGGATGTTTACCTCCTTCATGGTTTTACCTTCTTCACAAGTAACTATTGCTGTGAATTTACCTTGTGGAAATCAAAATATCTTGGAGGCATCTGGTGAGAATTTGTCCTGAAATAGGGTTTTTTGCAATCTGGTTTGTGGTCTATATGCATTTTAGTGTCCTGTTGCAAACGTGCTGATACTGCAATTAAATTATTTATACAATCAGAGAATCACAGAATTTTTGGGTTGGAAGGGATCCAGTAGATCATCCAGTCCCACCCCCTGCCATGGGCAGGGACACCTTCCACTAGCCCAGGTTGCTCCAAACCCCCTCCGAAGTGGCCTTGGACACTTCAGGGATGGGGCATCCTCAGCTTCTCTGGGCAACCTGGGCCAGGGCCTCCTCACCCTCACAGGGAACAATTTCTTCCTTATGTCAAACCTACATTTCCCTTTCAGTTTGAATGCATTCCCTCTTGTTCTGTCACTGCAGTTCCTGATGAACAGTCCCTCCCCAGCTTCCCTGTAGCCCCTTCAGACCCTGGAAGGTGCTGTGAGGTCTCTACACGACCTTCTTTTCTCTAGGATGAATAGCCCCAACTCTCTCAGCCTTATTTACCTCACAGCAAATCATGTTGTTTATAACCATTATTTTTCCTGAATCTAAGTTTTAGGAAAAAACTAAAAAGGTATACAAAGTAAAAGTAAGATAGGAATATTCTGGAATATCTAAGGAGATGGTTTGGATAACAAATTAAGTAATGTAGTCTCTCTCTGCATTTTAATACAGATAGTATTCAAATAATTTAAATCCCCTTGAGTTTTGCATCTCATGGAGAGACTGATTAACTGTAACCTTATTTATCTCTGAGTATTGGTGTTTTATTTTCTACATGTTTATTTATAGGAGGTATTGTCTTACAATTGAGCACTGGGTTGTTTTGTGACGTAAGTGTGCAAATACAACTGTTAGTTTAGTCCCGAGTTGGTGATGTGGTTCACTTAATTCCTTGCAGTGAGAGATGTACTTCAGAATAAACCCTTCAGATTCACACTTAAAAAAGCACAATATTATTAACAACTTGTCCATCCAAAATGGAATTGGTTTAAACATGGAAAATATGTTTTAATATGGAAAGAGAAAAAGCCAGTAAAAGTGAAAGTTAAATTTGACAGAGTGTGTTTAATTGACATAGAAAAGGTGAAGTCCTTCGGATGACTTTGGTTCTAAATGTAGCTCAAAAGTGTTCTGGGTCAGGGCCATAGAATGATTTGTTCCTTATAATAAACTGAAATAGACACAATTATGTAGAAGTGTATTTTCTTGATACTGATGGTGTTCTATTTTCACAAAGACACGAAGTAGAAGTTATTGATATAAATAATAATGTTAGAATAATCAATCATTCTTAGGGGTTACTTGCCAGAGAGTAGAGAGAGTAGAGAGGGAGTAGAGAAACTTACAGCTTAGTTGTTTGTTCAGGTTTTTTTCTAATTGGAACAAAATCGGAATTGAACTTGTGGCTTCTGGTATGATGAGAGCTTTTAATCTAGCGTCTATATTTTGGCTTCTATATGCACTTTGTACAGCTGGCTGAGGATTTAGGCGGGGGATTCCACTTGTATGTGTCAGCATTTCCATATAAAAGCCATCAATTTTTCCATCAGATGTTTCTGCCAAACTTTGTGCTCAGTGGCTACTATCCATGTTCTGTTTCAAATTTAGTGCTAACTCTAGCAAAGCATAAAATAGGTTGGAGTATAATGAGAAATGTGCCACTTTATTTCCCTAAGGTATGTGCTATATATAGCTTCTGCTAAAACTAGTTTTATAAGGAAAGATAAACAAAAAGATTAATCTTCAAATGCAGTGATTTCTTTTTTGTTCAGTTATTTTTCTAAGAATTGATTTCCTGTCTTTTGGCAGGTGTCCTCAATATATTTATATTTTGGGGCCATTATGTTTTTAATGGAAGAATTCATGAAAGAAAAAGGCAACATTAAGTTCCAGTGTGTACAAAGGGCCTTTTTGTTAAAATAATTCCTGGATTAATGATTATATGTCCCTTCTTTTAGAAGTCAAACCTTGCAAGTATCAAGTGACACCCTTAAGCTGTTAGAACTTTTCATAAACTGTGCTGTGAGCACCCAATCTCGAAAATCTCTACTTTTACATACATATTTACCTCTAAATGTTGTCACATTTTGATATACCTGGGTGTATCAAGGTGTAAGCAGGAATGTGCACATGGTATTAGGACACAACTGGCAATCACTGCACTTTAGTTACTTGCACATGTACATATGTAGTTGTACTTTTGACATGTCCAGTGTATCCAAGTGTGCTTCAGGTGATCTCTAATGGTTTATTGATTAGGTGTCATTCTTTCCCCACTCTGTTCCTTTGAAATCTCATCTTTTCCTGTGTCTTCCTGGGCAATATACACAAGGTCAAAATCCAAAGATACATCCTGTCTTCTGTCAGAATCCCAGTTCTGGCATCAGTGGAAGGCTGAGATCTGCTTTTTAACTAGTTTAAAATCAGCATTGTCCACCCTGCAATGCACCTCTCCACCTATTCTTTCATATTCAAAGGCAAGGATACAGCTGAAAATTAAAGTGATACTGTAAATTTACCACATACTAAATTTTAGCTCTCTGTACAATAGAATTTTGTCTCTTTCCTTTCCAAAATATTCAGATTAGTGCTTTTTTTTTTTTTTATCCCTGTACCAGAACTTTAATAGGTCTGAATACCAAAAAAGCCTATCACACTGCAGAAATGTCATGGCTTACATTTTATCAGACTGAAGTGAATACAGACCTTTCTAAGCATACAAAGGATAAATTGTTATATTTTACAAGTGTGAGGGGCAGGAGAAACAGTCCATCTGTAGCTCTGGAAAGGGCGTGCATTTCACTGAGCTCATGGACTATGGTGAGTTCTTGAGCTTATTGGTAGACGTACATATGCCACGTTCATCCATAATTTGCTTTAGGATTTGTTTTAGATGAAGGCAAATTCAGCTTTAGGGGGCAGTCTCCAGTGTGTACAAAATTGCAGCTCATAGTTGCCTTTAGATCTGAGAATTTTCTGTACTAACTCAGTACCATTTTTGCTTCATGACTGACCCCACCTGAACTGTTAATGAGTAGAGTTGTATGCTTTTTCTTTTTCTGTTAATATAAAAGGTGAGTTCAGCAAGCTCACCTTCCAGATCAGCTCCTTCTCCTGTTTTTCTTCTAGTTATATAGCACTTACTAATTCTCTTAACTAAACTACTACATTTTCCAAATCAGTGCCAGTCCTTGTTTCTTTGTCTCATGTGCTTTGTACATTTTAATCACATATAATGTGCCAAGGAGGTTCATGTTCTTCAACTGTATTTAAATATCTTTCTACTTCCATGTATTTGGAAAATACAGTTCTGAGTGCAACAGGGATGGTGTTTTTTTCTCCCCACTTCCTTTAGTTCATGAAAGAATGGTTGACACTGGGTTCACAACCTAGTGAATTCTTGTAATGGTCCCCTTTCTCGTGTCTCAGTCCTCCAACACTCTGAGGGAAACCGTTCCTGAGGGAATGGAGGGGAACTAAGGAATGCCAATATGTGTTTTCTTTCTCTTGCAGCTGCTTTGTGTAATATAAGGACTCCTAAGGGGAGAGTCTGTAGGGCAGATATTTCTTCTTACTGGACAAGGTTTCTTTGTATTTGTATTTATTCTGCTAATGTTTTGTCAGTTTGTGAGAAATAAAAGGGCAGAACAAATGTTGAGTAGCCTAAACGGTTTTTCTGCCTTGCAGTTCTGAGAATCTGGTTTCAACTTTGTCATTAGTATTTCTCCAGATAATTGGGTCAGGATAACATTTGGCATTGTTTTTTACTTCAATACTTTACTTAACATGAGTAATTGCTTGGCCAAGAAAGATATTAAGACTAAGTTAAATTGTTTTTCTTGTTGGGATTTTTTACCTGTCTAATGAATCCTTTACATTGTTCCTGTACCAGATACTTTTTGAATGCTACTTATGTTCTTGCCAAAAAAATTTTCTTATTTTACTACTTAGTTCTTATTTTTACCTCTTGCAAATCACTGCTACTTGTACTTGATAGGATTTTATTGCTGGTTTTCTACACTACTGTAATTCTAGAGGTCAGGCAGCTTTGTTTCTTCCTCACACAATACTGGTAGCTTTGTTTCTTCCTCACACAATACTCATGTAAGGACAACTTCAAATTAATATAATCTTCATTTGTAAGAACTTTTTCCATTTTTATTTAGTCTGGTGCACAAGGCAGTCTTGTGAACACCTATTATTACAAGATCAGGTCTTCCTGTTCCATATTCTGCCTTCCTTAATACCACATGAAAAGAAAGAAGACAGAAAAGGGTATAATTCCAAAGAGCTCAAAGGGAACATGACATGATCTGAATTAGCAGATCACTTCCAGCTTAGGTAAACTAACCTACTTCCTGAAATTCCCACCATATTCAGTCTGCTTCCCCTTTTATCACTACAATATGGTACCGTATCTCAAAAACTATCCAGTGATTCCTTGACCAACCTGGGCTAAAGAATCTGGTTTGCTGTGAGTTCTCCTTAGCTCTTTCTCTCTGCTTTCACTTGAGTTTCACCTCAATTACCAGCTGGTGTTCAAGCACGGTTGAGGTTGTCATCCCTCTGATCTCCTTAAGACCCGAAGATTGAAAGGAGGATTATATATTTTGTATGGGAGATGGCAAACTAAGCATAGCAGTAACCTTCCTGAGGACACTGCATTCATTAAGGCAGCAAAAAATAGCTTTTTAAAAAAAACCTGAGCTTTTCACAGCAGTGGGAGGGATGTCTGCTTTCAAAGAAAGAAAATCCCAGTGTGTTGAATTCATTTCTCATTCATGCTGAGAGTGGGAGATCTGCACAAGGTAAGCAGCAGAAACAAAATGTTTGAAAAATACATTGTGGTGTGGAGCCTAAAACTGTTTCATGCAACAGTACAGGATACTTCCAAATTTATTCAGGGTAAGATGTTACCAAAGGCTTCAATAGATTCTGTCTAGGAGTGTTCCAAGGACAGTAAGAACAGAAAACCCAACTGAGGCACCAACTGATCTGCACTTGGTCCAGGTCCTGCAGCTGGGATTAAGTTGACAATACCTACAGAATTGAAGCCTTTGGGAAATTTGACAGTTGTTCTAATAATTCTTCTATTTAGTAGTTAACACTCTCCTTTACGAAAATTGTAATGAATAGTCCCTTGGCATCCAAAGGAATGGATAGGATTTAGGATTTACTACGTCAAGCACAATGTGTGACACTAGTTTATCTGCACTGAAATAGGGCAGTGTTAAATACTTGTTAAAATTTTATTTCTCTAAATGTATCATCTTATGGATACTATGTATATAGAGCTTTAGTCTGCACTTAACTGAAGAGAGAAGATGGTTTTGTTTGGCAGGACCGTACATGCTCATAGCAGTTTTCCTGCTAAAAATGAGCAGCAGGAGTGTATCCAAATAACTCATAGGAAACTTGAAAACAAAATGAAGACCAGAATGAACTAATGGAAAAAAGTTGGATTTTTATTTAGCTTCTACTTTTAATATTTCTTTAGATTTTTAATGATGTAGAAGGGAGAGAAAGGCCATTAAATTAATCAAGAAGACCATAAATTAATCAGCAAATATAAGTTTACTAAATCAAATAATTATTCTAAAAATATGTGTTACATGGTAAACATTGTTAAATGAAACTATATTTCTGGTTTAATTGCAGTGCAGTTATTTCAGCACACCACTAATTTGGGGACATGAATAACCTCAACACAACAAAATACACTGCAATATTCTTCAGCTGCTCCAGTTTCCACATAACCTGTGTTTTGTAGTCAAAGAGTGACCTTGTTGCTAAGGGAATTCATGGTACATGGAGAAAATGGTGAGAGTCATAGATAATTTACTCTGATTCTAAGCCTGCTCAAATCAAACGAGATTTTCCTCTTTACTTCAGTGAACTTAGGACCCACTAGGATTTTAAGAATTCCACTGGTATTTTTCAGTGCATGTGATGCTTTTCAGTCTTATTTTCTATGAGCAGGCATTTCCGCATTTGAGCTAAATGCTCTCTGTAGCTGCATTGACATGTTTCCATTAGACTGATGAGTCATGAAGATTTTAGAGGCAATATGTTAATAAAAGTCAGATTCTTCCTTTAACAGAATGCATATTGAAGTCTTAATATCTACAGACATGCAAAGAGAAAATATGCTCCTAAAGAATGAAAAACAGTATCCCTTAGTGTTAGTTTAGGATTATACATTTCATGAAATAGAAAAGGGAAAAAACAGTAACAGCAAGTGTTCTAAAATTACTTTGATTCTAGTTAAATATATATGATGTGGTTCTCTAGAGATGCCACTAAGCTGAGACAGATTCATGCCTGTGACACTTGGGGAACAGAGACACAAAGCTGAGGAACTGGGTCAGTACACGCAGCTTATGGAAAATGATTGCACCAGATGCTGTGCTTCCAAGGGTGGGACATACACAGCTATGGTAGCGATGACAATGCTCTCCACTTAAAGTGCAGGGCTCCAAAGTACTCCTAATCAGATGAACTTCTTTGTTTTAGTATTCCTTTAAGATGTGGAGGAGAGAGAGAAATTGTGCAGAGTTGATTCAACTGGCAAACAGGTGCAGGAGAAAGAAATTACTCTTCCTGGCAGGTCTCTGCACTGGCTCCTATAGTCCTCTTCTACAATCTGTACTGCACATTCCTAAAATCTCTTTGAGATGGAAACCTTGAGTACAGCATATCTTGGCTCTCCAATGCATGAACTGTGGTCTTCTCTCATCATTCATTAGTTACACTAAATTGCTTGAAAATTAAAAATACATGCAAGTACAGTTTACTTCAGTTAGAATTACTTAACCTGGTAACTTGAAGAGCTAGAATTAGGTTAAAGTTGCTGTTTATTTACAATTTTGCTGTACTGAGGAAATGGTGTCGCATACAGTGTAAGTCATTGTGAGTAAAGTCAGAAAAGAAGACTCTAAGCTTGGAGCATATGTCAAAGTTATTCTGATTTACCTCTGAGGAGACTTAGAGACAGTGTTTCCATGTAACAACACATATTCTTCTCCATGCTTCCTGATCAGGTTTCTTTGTATAAGCCACTCGAAAATCTTTTGGTGAAGATTTCTTATCATACAATGATTGAGAATTGGCTTCTAGATCCCAATGCTAACACTGGTGTGCACGTCTGAAATACTTGGTATTATCATTGCATTTCTGCAATTTCCAGAAATTGCATTTGGAAGTACTGCAGTTGGGATGTTTTGGTCCTTTTGGTCCATATCTTCATCTACTGCTGGTTAGTTGTCTGGACAACTGAGCATTTGGACAGTGCTCTCAGGCACATGGTGGATTTTTTATGGTGTTCTGTGCGGCAACGGTCCCTCACTCAGCACCCTTTTCGGCGAATGAATCCACGGGAGACAGACTTTGTCCAGGCAGAGCTTTTTTGTAACTTTATTAGTCCATTTATATACAGAATAAGTATCCGAGCTATCAAGTCAGGCCGGGTGTTACTTATCTGCACACAGTCCATGCAGTCACTCCTGTGGCTGCCTTCAGCCACAAAGAACAATCATGCTTCATTGGCTTTCCAGCTTGACCTTGCGATTCTTTTCACACACACTAATCTTAGCTCTGGCTCACTCAGGACCACAATATTTTTGCTTTAATATTTTCTTCTTCTTCTTCTATCATCCAAGTGGCTGGTGTTGTTGTGTTTAGCTGCTACTACAGTCCTGTGCAGGGCCAGGAGTTGGACTTGATGATCCTTGTAGGTCCCTTCCAACTCAGGATATTCTACAATTCTAAGAGTATTTTGCTAACACTCAAAGTGTAGCTTTTCAATTCTGGCAGGAGCATCCCAAGAATGATGTCACTGGGCTTCACTTTAAAGTATTCTTGGACAACATAACAGTCATACGGCAATTGTTTGTTTATTGAGCAACAGTGTAGGTGAACCTTATCCAAGCAATCCTTGGATAGAAGCACAGTGGAAGCAGTATTTGGACCATGAGATAGATATTTTAGATGAGTTAAAACTTTCTTCAAAAAGTATATTTTGATAGTATGTTAAAGAAGAAGGAAAAAAGAAGGGAATGTGTGAAAGTCCTTTTGTCCTCAAGGGTTGGGTTGGGGGTATGTCTGTAGGGATACAGCATTTTCAGATGAACCAATTATTTTCTTTTTCCTTTCTTGCGGTTAACTTTTTGCCTACATTCATGTTTAAACAGGGATTCTTCTGTCCTCATGGTGATAAATAGCAAGTTGTTCAACATGCATGGCAACTTTGCCTAAATGAAAACAAATGTTAGGGGAAACAGGGAAATCTCTTGACTGCAGCAAATGTGCTCCTTCCTAATCACTTTCCCTTGTCTCTAAAATATACCCACACATTAGAAAAAGTTCATAAAGTTGAGAGCTGGAAGACATCAATAATAATGCATTTTAGTTGCAAAATTCACTGCAGAATGAGTGTTGTACACAGCTTTAGTTGTTATCTGAGACCATTAAGCCCAGTCATAATCCATATGCTGATGCCAGAGCAATCAGACAACTGTTTCACTAGGACCACTTATGAAATCTCTCCTATTACTCAGGTACTGCAAAGATGCCTCAGGTTTTCCCCCTCCAGAACAAACTCCTGATGTATAGGGTTTTTATTGGCTGATTTTTAATCTCTTGATTCTCTGGGATGGTTCATAACACATAATAATAGCAATGGAAGTAATGGTCAAAGTGTAAACAGATTGTTATTAAGCAACAATCTAAATTACTTGCAAGATGAAACCAAAGCACACTGGTTTTTAGGGATATTCTCTTCATAGTACCTGATTGGGGTTTTCATTTGCAGTTCTTTAAGACAGTACTAGAGATAAGTGGAACGAGATACTCCTAGATAAAAGATAGTGTGGCTGTTTGAGCCACATTAGAAATCCAAAATCCAATTTCCAGGCTTCCCCCACCCCTCCCCACAATTTTATCTCAACACCGAAGAGAAACTTTCAGGTAAGAGGCTTCTATAGGGGAAAGGGGAAGTATATACATTTTATTACTATACAAATAAATACTACCCAAGCTAAAAGCAACTATATATATATTATACACTCCTATCAGTCCTTTTAAGCTTCTCCCTCAATCAGTCCAGGAAAAGCCCTTCAGGGCTGATAGGTAACCAATCTCCCTCTCATGGGAGTGTTCAGGGAACCTGAACACTCCCCTCCTCCCAACCTCCAGCTGTTTGCTGAAGTCCTTTCTTCCTCACGAAGCCCAAGAAGATAGCTCTGAATCCTTTCTCCTTGGTTCCGTGTCAGTCTCTGCTGTGTCATTCTCTCTCTCACTCTCATACCTTGGTTCGTAGGCTGCTGTAGTGTAGTCAGCTTATCAAACATCCTCCAAGTCAGTTTTCAGCTGCCCCCGGTTAAACCTCTGTAGGGCACCCGCCGAGCCTCTCGCTGGCCAGTCTCCAATTCCGCCTGGGTTTTTTTTCCTTCCCCTGGCACCGAGCTGCTTTCATTATCAGCCCGTCTCTTTTGGCTCAGCTTCAAAATACTAAGCCTCGCATCCACTCCCACTTAAGAGTGAGAGGGAAAAAGCCCCCGTTCAGCTTTTGCTACAGGTGTTTGGTCCAGTTACAAACTGTCCCAAGCTCTGCAGTCTGGCTGGAAGGGGGGGGAAGAGGGCCTGGCCTTCTCGCAAGGAGCTTGCCTCTCTCTACCTCTTACCTTCAGGTGTTGTGAATCCCTTCCTTCACAACACACACTCACTCCAATGCTGCCTCCAACCCCGGCTTAGGTAGAGTTGTGGGGCCGCAGGGCCCCCCTCCCTCCCCCCCCACCCCAGAGGGGGCAGAAGGAGGCCCTGCCACCCCTGGTCTTCTACACCCACACACACACAGCAGCAGACACAGACCGATTGCCAACAACTTCTGCTGGTTGTGTATATATGATTTCTCAGCAGGAGCGAACAAGACGAGCGTTGATTTGCCCTCCAGGGAAAACTGCCCTGGCATCCAATCACCTCTGAGCCCCCTGGCCAGAGGGGGCCAGTCTCAAACTATGACAAGTCTAGGGCAGAATACACATTTGAAAACAAAGATAAACTTTACGTACACACATCTCAGTGATAAGTGGTTTTAAGACAGAAATTCAAGTCAGATGCCCACTAAAGAGTTAAGAAACTCAGTCTTTCTGGATATTACGAAATTAAACCATCTGCTCTAACTAAAATCCATGCAAGATCCTTTGCTATCTAAACCCAACATCTGTTGAAAGTGTGCTGTAGGTATATAGTTAAATCCAGGGGTGGAGGAACAGTGGCTGCTCTTTCAGCTATAGATATATAACATTTGCTAAGATACCATATGGATTATGGAGTGTGGAAGGGTCTCTCTCCTACATAGTTGCTTGGGCTTTGGTACAGAGAGAAGTAAATTTCACTCATAGTGGAAGGATTGAATAAATCCTGTCTTGATAAATCCTTGCCTAAAATGGCCTAAATCTGTTCACTCAGCTCATCCTTCGTAATATTCATTACTTCTCATCTACCATATTAGAAAAGGTCATTTGTCTCTTGAGGCACTCACTTTGCCTTTCTTTTCCCCACTGGCATTGAACCTTCTGTTTGTAACGATGTTGTTTTCCCCTCCCCGTCTCAACTTCACATTTCTTTTCACTTGTTGTGCCCAGAAAGGGGAAGTCTGTGGGAGATGCACCATCTGGAAGTGCCAGTGTGGTGTTTTTTCTTTCAATAGCACGTCTTGCTGCAATTTCTGCCACTTGATGTTTCCAGATGACAAGTGACTCCAAAACTGATCCCCTTCTGTTCCCAAGGCATAAGTAAAGAGGAAATCCTTCCCAAGTCATACACGTGCTCCAGTGCTTCCTTCTGACAATAATTTTGGGGAGTAGAACAACTCCATAGTCAGGAACTCTGACTCCTATTTGAGTGGCTGATGAAAGGAGGTCCCATTATGTTGAGTTTTTGATGTGAAATGGAATATCCTGATATCTTTGTCTGGAGAAAGAGGAGAAAAAAAGCAGTTAGATCTCTTTCTGAAATCAGTTTCTTGGAGCCAAAAAAGTGAAATCACCATCATAACAGGGGGGTAAAAAAACCCTAAATTTTTATTTCTGACAAAAAAAAAATCTCTCTAGTCCAGTGATAATTATTACTAATCAGTTCTGTATTGCTTTTGCATTTTTTCTGATGAAAAAGTCAGCTGAACTTACCACTAACATGGACTAATCACTTGGGGTTTTTTTCTGCTTATATTACATGCAAATCCAGTTTGTTTTGCAGGGAACTGGAAAGTGGAATTGACTTCATTCTGTATATTACTCAATGGCCATTCAAGAATCAGCAATAAAAAAGGGAGAAATTAGTTTTATTCCTGTCTATCTAAAGTTTGTCTAAATACAAGAAGCTTCTTGAGAAAGCACTGCATGATCATGATCTACATTAAGGGTTATGAGAATATGGATGAGGGAGAGAATGGAAAAGACCTTATTAAAATTCTTCATCACAGTGCAATGTTATGCTCAGTTACTTTCATCAAAACAGCATAATCGGTGCACACATCTGAGTAAACAATGACTGTGAATACAAGGATTCTTCATTGTATATTAATTCTCAAGCTTACTATAAATTAAAAGTTTATTTTTATAATTAATACTTTAATAGAAAATATAAATGTCTATATTTCAAGCATAAAACAAAATAACACTGCATTATGATAAAGGTGGATCAACGTTTTACTTCAGATATTGGTGATTTCTGCAGTGTTGTGAATAATTAAGTTTTTTGAGATTAAAAGACAACCCTTGCCCTCATTTTCCATGTGGCATATTAAAAAATTCTTCTGAGGACATTTGGTTGCCTAATGTGGCTTTGAGCTAAATGTTTGCACAAGGTCAACAGTCAGTCATAAATCATAAATCAGTAGTAACACTAGGTATGTAAGTGAAAAACTTGTTATTTGACTTCATTTTTATGTATTTTGAAATACAAAAAGACTACTTTATTTGATATTATTCCCCTAAATCCTTACCTAATAAATATTTTTTTTCCTGAACAAAAAGGAATTGAATAATTTTCACACAGACAAAAAAATGTGTCAAAGGGAACAGCCACAATAACCTCAGAATGTAGGTTCATCTGGTATTTTAAACACACCGTTGTACAAGTTGATATTTTAGTATGTTGTGCAGTATTAATGTAATGAAGTAACAAATCATGATCATGGAAAGTGGTTAATTTTGGCTGAAATAGGATCTTGGCAAGAGGATCGAATCACTACAGACAATTGCTTCAGACAGATCTGTGTACTTTTAAATTCAAACCTAAAAATGTTATAAATAAAAACTTCATTCTAATTAAGGTGGTTATTAACTTGTAGAACTGAACCAGAGAAGTTCACTCCAGAAGATATTCTAACATGTTTAATTACAATCTCATTATATTTTCTTAAAGTTCTATTTATCTTGAATTAAATAAAATTCAGATGTTTTTAAAGAAATACAGAGCAAGCATATACTAAAATAATTTAGAATTTTGGGGCTAAATGAATATATAATATAGCCAAGGTCAAACAATGAATAATTTCACTGTGTTCTGTGAAATTGTGGAGTTCTTGGATATTTGCGGTATCATTTCCAAAGCTCACACTAAAACCACAGTGGAGATGATATGGTTGTTAGTGACAAGTGTGTGTCCTGGACAGTAATAATCTGACTAAAAAAATCTCTGCAAACGTGGAGCTGTCTCATTAATAAGGGGACCTTGTCTGAATCATTTCCTTTCCTTTCAGCCTGAGGAAAGCTGTCTGCCATGCAAGAAAAGAAATTTTAAAGAAAATACTCTTTGTGTCTAACTAAAAGATTTCAGGTGAAATAATATTTATAATTTAAAAATTATATAAATTTTGAGATAATTTTTATCATTTGGTTGAAACATTTTTCAACATAATTCAAACTCCAAGGTCCTTCGACAGTGAAAATCAAAGTAATCATTCTAGAGAGTGAACAATATAAAATTTTTTTAATTAATAAAACTTTTACCAATTTGGTTGTAGTAGAGACACTTGTGATTTTTTTTTTCTTTGATAAAACTACATTCAGGGTCAAAAATATTCTCAAAAGGGATTTCAAGGGGATTTTCGTTCACCTAACTCTTTATGCATTCATAGAATCATAGAATATACTGAGTTGGAAGGGACCCATTATTTGCCCACCTGCTGAGAAATTTACCCCTAAAATAATGTATTTTGTTCCCATTATTTGCTGCACAGGTGTCTGATGACCATTTTCCCATGGACCATGGAAGTATCTTTTCGTAAGAATAGTGAAGCATTTTTTTTTTTAAGCAACTTTACACAAAGACAAAGGCAGATGAAGCAAATACTAGAACTAAAGCTTTTTGCTGCAGTTTTTCAAATTAGGAGGAAATGACAGTAAGGAAAGAGATGGCTAGGCTCCCCTTCTCTAAGTTTTGTCATAAACAGAAATATTTTCCTTTTGTGGATAAATATTTTTCTCCTGAGGGTTAATCTTACAGTTTCAGTTGTGTGGCTCTGTCTCATGGCAGTTCAGTATCTGTTATGTACAAGCAGATTCTTGTACATGTATGAGTGGTGAAAAAAAAGCAAATACTTCTGGTAAAATTCATTCATAATTCTTGAGAGTTGAGAAGAGACTGCTAAATTAAGTAGCAAAGCTACTAGGAAAAAAATTTAGAGGAAGAAAAGGCTACCCCAGCTGTTGGAGTGGATCTCAGGAGAGTCTGGCTGACCATGTGATTTTGGCCCAATTTTCACAGAATCACAGAATCATTCAGGTCGGAAAAGAACTCCAAGACCATGAAGTCCAACCTGTGCCTGATGCCCACCTTGTCCCCTAGCCCAGAGCACTGAGTGCCATGTCCAGTTGTTCTTTGGACACCTCCAGGGTTGGGGACTCTACCACCTCTCTGGGCAACCCCTGCCAATGCCTGACAGCCCCTTCTGTGATGAAATTCTTCCTGAATTCTCACTTTCTGTGCTCTAATTCCTCCTGCTGCAGAACTGGAACAGAATGTTTTGCTGTCAGACTTGTAAAGGTTAGTGAATAATCCTTATGTTTTTTTGAGTACCATCACATGTCTGAGAATATGCTTATAATCCTTCTCTTCTTTTAGCTGCTAGAAGTTCCTGTTCAGTTGGACAGTAAAGAAATACATTTGATTTAGGATAATTTCTAAATTGCTCATTGTTGGAATAGTTTCTGACTGATAATTTTTCTGTTTAATGTAGAATGAAAATCTTAATAGTTTGACCAGTCACCAAGACAGATGATGGTATTTCTAAGACTTCCATAGTGCTTAAATATCCTTCAAGATGGTTTATTTAATTCTTCTAATGTATCCACTAGTAACATCAACAAAAATGGCAAAATTTAATTAGGTGGTGTGCTGCTACTTAAAATCTGTTCATCTGTTTAATACTGTTATTGCAGAGCTGTGGGGTTGTTAATCCTGGAGAAAAGGAGGCTCATGGGGGACCTTCTGGCTCTGTAACTCCCTGACAGGAGGTGGGGGTCGGGCTCTGCTGCCAGGGAACAAGGGACAGGAGGAGAGGGAACGGCCTCCAGTTGTGCCAGGGGAGGGTCAGGTTGGACATCAGGAGGAATTTCTTGCTAGAAGGGGTGGTCAGGCCTTGGAAAGGGCTGCCCGGGAGGTTTGGAGTCCCCAACTCTGGAGTTGTTCAAGGAAGGCCTGGCCATGGCACTGAGTGCTCTGGACTGGGGGATAAAGTGGGGATTGGGCACAGGGGGGACTCCATGGTCTGGGAGAGCTTTTCCAACCTCAATGAATTTGTCATTCTGCAAAAATATGTCCTTTGCAGGTGTTTGCTACCTTTTCATTGATACTTTTATAACATTATTTCTCCTTGTGGGTCAGGTTGCTACAGTTGATGGTTCTACAATGCAATTTCTTAGTGTTTAACTCCTGTGATGCTGATATCTACAGCACAGTGGGATTGATAAATACATACAAACAGAGCATATGCTTGTGTACTTTAGTATATTCGGAAATGCATGATTCCATGTAATCAAAACACTGACTACTCTTGGCAGTGGGTGCTGATCTTTTGTGGGTTTGGCAGCTGGTATTCTTTTTTCCTTCTGGCAAAACCATAAAAACACATGCTAACCAGTGCCTCAGGCTCTCCAGTGATCACGTACCCGTGGAAAACAGTCTTGTTCATCCTGAGCTGGTTCTTGCTCAAATTATGAGCACTCAGTGGATTGGAACTATTGTTTTACCTTCCCTGCTCCCTGCAGAAGGGGAATTAATCAGTGAGTCATGGTGAGGGACAGAGAGCATCATTCATTCAGTCATAGCATTCCCGTCAACTGTGGGATCTCTGCAGGTTGCTGGCAGTTTCTAACAACCTCTTTCACAGTAATATTCACAAAACTCTGATAGGATCAGAATGTCACCAGGAATTTCAGTTTAAGGTAGAATCACTTTATTTGTCTAACTTTAGTATTTTCCCTGCCTTCAGGTTTTTTCTGCCCCCTGTTATGGTTTGCGGCACTCTGGTAAAGCCCCAGGGGAGAAGTTCCTACTCATAAATGATGGAACACCAGGGACTAGTTGTTTGTATCAATGAGATTATAGAATATAAAACTCATTAATAAGGAGAAAGTGCATACATAGCGGATGAAACTCTGATTTTCACTATTATATTTACCTGTGTATTTTTAAAAGTTTAGAGCAAAAAAGAGTTCCAAACAGGAACCTAATGAGATGGAGTTTTGTTTGTTTGTTTGTTTGTTGGTTTGTTTTTTTCCTCCATTTACAGCTCTTGTTTTCTGAGAGGTTGTTTTGCCTTTCTCCTTCAGTCATCTGAGATGGCCAATGAACAGCAATTGCTGTTGATATCTGCTAAAGTATATCTCATGAAAAAGGTCCTGGACATCATTCCAAATGAAATGAATTGAACTGGCAGTACATAAAGATTTGACAGTCTTGCTCTACCAGAAGTCCTTTGTGGGGGTAATTTCTTATTGCAGATTTATACTGCATTGCATGGCACACATTGACACGGGAAGCACTGACATCTTGTACCATATTCAGTGCTGCTGGTTTTGATAAGACACATTACTGTCATATGTTGCTGATTGTAGTTTTAAGTGATTAAAATTTGTCAAGTAGGGAGGTGAAGTATATCAATTGTATAAGCAAGGTGTCATCCTGGGCCATCTTCTTCCTAAAATTAAAGGGGAAGGGAGAATAATAAAACTCACACATTTTGCTAATGGCGTGAAATGGCATGCTAATGGAAACGGTTGGTTAAAAAGCTCACGATACAGTTGAAAGTACATTCAGAAGTTTTAGGTGCCAATGGTAAAAGACATGGAGAAAGACTTAATGAAATGTAAGTCCCCCATGAACTCCAGTTACCAGCTGCTATGTCATCACTCTCAAGAAAAGTGTAATACTGACACTCAGCATTTAACAGACATTTCTATTTTCTTAGAAATATGTCCAGAGAACTGTAGAGATAATGACAGTACATTTCTCCAAGAACAGTGTATATCTATAAGCCTTTTTTTCTCTCTCCCTTCTTCATTTCTTTAATTTTATATGAAGACTAATAATGCAAAAAAAAAGTCCCAGAGTTCAAATTCCTACCTCAAACATCTTTAATACAGATGTTTCATGCTTTTTCCCACCTGTAGTAGTGCTTAACATGTATTGAAAAAGAGGTAAAGAAAAATTGTTAGATCGAATTGATCTTATTTCATCCTTGTTTAGATCATATTCTGTTCAGAGTCTGAGTCCATCAGAGATTCAACCCAGTGGTTACCAGATGCAGTATCTTCACAAGACTAATTGTTCATTCACTTCATATTGGAGCTATTCTGTTTGTTCTTACTGAACACATTTGAAATCTGAATAACTTTTGTAAAATATTCTCATTTTAAAACTCTGTTTGGGTTACGAAAAATGATCTTAGCAAGTATCTGAGGTTGCTTATTTGGGAGATTTTTACCTTTAGCCTGTAACACTTGGCACTTTCACAATCTAAACATCTGTTCCCCAGATCATCTATTTTTTAGTTACATACTTCTAATAACATGAAAAGTTTCTTTCTATTTATAAGAGGAATTTGATAAATTTATAGAAAATGCAGAGACTCTAAATCAACCACCTGTGGAGCTAAAATTTGTTTCCATTTGTTCATGCAGATTAAAATGCTGCTTTCAGACAGCTGTGCCCTTGGTGATCTATCTGGAGTAGTTTAAGAAATTAAATTGCAACAAATCTTTGTTTCCATCTTCCCATAATTTACATAATTTCCCATAATTTCCCTTTTCTTGTCACATCAAAATGAAATAGATCAGTATAAAGCCACCCCCAAATAACTGAGTTGGAATGGAAATGTTCAGGTGTTTTAAAGTGCCATTATTTTTCTACGTCTTTATTAGGGAAGAGGAAAAGAAATTTGCTTACAACTAATAATGTTTCCAACAGGTGCACGTGTAAAAGGAATAGAATACTCTGTTTCTAGTGCAGCACTGTTATAAAGAAATAATTTTGCAGGTGCATTTTTTCAGCTTTATGCTGAAATAAATTAAGGGAAAGAGTAAAAAGAAAAAACAGTCTGTCAAGATGGACTATTTATGCTGACTTTTTCTTCCCAACAAAAATCTGCAGTTTAAATTCCATTTGCAGTAAAATGTAAAAAGTTAAAAATCTGTGTTTAATCATGACTTTGATTTGCTAAAGGGAGGGGGGAATGTATAAAGCACAGAGAGGATGAGTGTATCTAGTGACATGATTCATATTCTGGTACACTTTCAAGTCTTTTTAAATTCAACAGCGATAAACCATTATAATTACTAACTATTAAAAAGTTGAGCTCTTGAATAGCGTTCAGCAACCTCATGGAGTGGAAAGGGTTTTAGTTCTACAAACAGCTCTTGCTGCAGAGCTCTCCTAGAACCCTGAAGGTTAATAATTTTGATCACCTTACAAGTAAGGAAGCACAGAAACCAGATGACTTACGTGAGATCACCTGCTCCTCTCTGGCTTCAGGGACAGTGACATTGGCCAGTCTATTTTTACTTTGTATGTTCATGTCTGTCTGTGATTATCAGGGGAAAAGGCTGAGTGTACCAACTTGAGATGACGGCTAAAAACAGTCCCATTCAGCAACTGCCTTTTCATGTCCCTAAGCTCTGTTTGAATTAGGCAGTATATGCACTATGTCAGAGATTAGAAACCAGTCCAGTAAAACAGCACCTTCTGGGACAGCAGGAGCAGCACAGATATCCCTTTTTTCATTCCCTGGTAAACCTCCACTTACTCCTTCTAGCCCCAAAAGCTGGGTTTCTGAGCCAGAAAGGAGTATTTAAGGCCATTAGTTGAAATGCATCCAAGCTTATGATTTCACATTTTGAGACAATTAAATGAATGAAATCAGGAGGGAACCAAACAGCAAATTTTGTACCTGTGATCTCATTCAGCTAGAAGAAAAATGCTGAAATGATTTGGAAAAGAACCCCTTGCACTGATGAGGGAAGTGGACTTGGCTTCAGATGCAAACAAGGTACCATCGAAGTGACCTGTATCTCACAGCTCACAGGTGTGGTTTGCCAAAAAAGCCCCCATTTATCTTCTTTGTTTTGCTTTAAAGAGGACAAATGACAAAGCAGTGCAATACCAACTTGTGTTTATTGTCTAATTTGAGTTTTCCATCTTCTGCTTATTCTGGCATGTATTAGTTATTCCTAAATTGCCACAATTTGTCACATAGTTCCTTTAGGATTTACAAGCAGAAAAGCAAGCGTGCTGCATATTTTTGAAATGGAGCTCAGAGTATTATAGGGAATGCAATTTCCAAATTGGAATCTGAAAAAATGTTTGCAGTTTTCTGAACTGAAAGAGATTAAATAGTGCATATCTTTGTCAGATTCTACTGACATCAACCAATATTAAATTACATGTTTGAATTTTTAGTTCGCCTTTCTTGAGGTGAAATTTGGGCTAATAGAGAATAATATCTCTTCTTTTTATTCTGAAAACATTATATTGGGAGGCATATTTAGAAAATGAACAGCATTTTGTAAGAACTGAAGACAGCCTGTATTGAATTTGTTTTAAACACACATAAAAAAAAATCTACATAGGAAGAATATACTTATTTTTTAAAACAGAGATTTCAACTGTTCCTCTTGAGTGACTATTGAATCTTTGTGCTTTACAAACTACTGAGATGATATTGATGTTTTTCATGTCAGTCTCTGCACAGTTAATGCCTCTTATTTCTCGATCTAGATTTCAACCGATTTTTAAGATTTTGAGATGAAAATGCTCCCCTGTACCAAATTTAGATGTCACAATCATAACTCATAAAATGCCTATGTAATCCCCCCCATCAGTTTTACAGCAGTGATTGTTTGCTTTATTACATAATGAAACTTCCACAGGACTTAAGCTTACAAAGCTTCCTCATAAACATGAGGAAGATAAGTCTGATTTTTGCCTCATTTAGACAAGTTTTACACCAGTTAAACGAGTATTTAATTGCATTAGATAAAATGGAATTATCAGAAAACTTGTTATGTTTCAGCTTTCCTGTCATCATCCTAGTTTGGGATTTTTGAGCACACCAGGATATCTGTGCTGGTCACATCAATATCATCAAAAGAATTGTAGATTTGAACTGTTTAGTTTTGTTGGGTTTTTTGCCAGTTTAGAACCACAGAATAGTTAAAAACCCAAAAAATTGATAATAAACTGAAAGGTCATTACGTCAGTTCCTTTGTTCAATACTAATATTTATAACTCTGGCAGGTGTTTGTTTCACAAAGTTGCATATTTTTTTAGCAATTTTCATTTGTTCTATTTTTTTGTTTAATTAAAAAAAAAAAAAGGTTTCCAAACCTCCACAGATAACAGTTTTGCCAACATGCAGTTATCCTGATACTTAAGGTTTTATTCCCTTAATATACGCTCTTATTCTTCCTTAATATAATTTATGAACATGGCAACTTCTCTGAAACCTTTCTGTGTTTTTTTTAGCTGCCTCCTTCACATATAAAGATTTTCTTAATATCTGATTTTTAATATTTGCATCTCTGCAATAAAGTCCTATTATTTCAGTACTTTCCCAAGATTAACAAATTATTATTTTCTAGACCTCTAATGATTCTTCCTGTCTCCTCTAGATTCCTTCCAGTTGATTAACTTGTCTTTTCACAAGATGTTGAGAGTGCTGAATAAAGTAAAAGGATTACTTCAACTGACTTGCATAAAATCTTACTGATTTAGTAAGATATTAACCTATTAAAAAATAAAAAAAGGAAAGGGATAATGCTGATTTTAATTTGTGAGTTGTTGCAAACCCAGATATTATTCAGTGCTGCTTCGCTGGTTGTTCTTGATGCTCTATGTAGCAAGTTGTTTCTACCTAAATTTGATGCTTCTTAGTTTTATATACAGTACTGTACCTTATTGATTTATGCCTGTTTCTTCAATTTATCAAGATCATCTTGCCCTCTGAAATGGTTGCAATCCTATGTAATTTGATCACATTTTAGGAGCAAATGGTGAATTTTTTTATATATATACTTGTTCAAAAACTCTGCATATCCTTCATTCCTGGGTTTATTGGTGTTCTTGGAAATGTGCCCACTACCTGAAGTTGTTCACTGGGGAAGTATTTCACATTTGACAAATGCTCCTGCAGTTTTACAGTGCTCTGTTGATGTGGAGGTGGTGTTTTGCACAGTGGATTCTGTAATACAGCTTCCAGTGATTTGTAGTGTGCTTCTTTACTGACCAATTTTGCCTTTTCTGTATTCATGAAAATAAGTTTTCACTGTTTCTTTTTCAGCCTGAGCACAGTTTCTTGGCTTCAGTCAGCCCTCAAATATACCACTATTTTATCTTCTTGCAGAAACATAATTCCCAAAGTGTTTCATGATTAATCAACAAAGTCCTTAGATTCTTTTTTAATCTTTCTACTGTCAGGTCCAAAAAACTTTCGGGGAAATGTGCCAGTGCTATTATATATTCTCCTTAAAATTCCCCAAAACCTAAACTGATGGTTTACTTATGACAAACTAGACTATGCTACTGCATGTCTAAATACAGCTATAAATTCTTGTAGGAATCTTCCTAACAATTCTTTCCTCAATACTTCAAACTTTTTAAACTTTCACTAGTTTTTCCCATTGAATGTGCCTTCTCCCTGGTGAACTCATATTCAGCTGTTGTGCCTTGAGCATGCAGTTGGTTTGACATTGGAATTAGATAATTAGACAAAACCTCTAATTAGAAAGCTGAACATGTACATATAATGTCAGCAAGTTATTAAAAACTACTGCTTTTACAGCTATATTTCCAAAGATCACAGAATCATAGATTGGTTTGGGTTGGAAGGGATTTTAAAGATCATCTTGTTACAACCACTTGCCATGGGCAGTATTGCACCAAAAAGGGAGATGGATGTTGATAACTTACATTTTATTACTACAAAATAATGATGGTTAAAAGGTAGACAAGTGTCTTAGCCATCTACAGCAATACTTGATTTGCAATGAAAATGAGGACATTTGTTTTATATCCATCTTTTTTATCCAACTCTTCTACAATTCACATCAATATATTTAAGAATAGAAGAAGTATGTATGGAGTATATTTAATATTTTCAACTGTGAGTATCAGTATTTTTATGATTTTATAAAACATTAACTTTATTACAAATTTTATCTTTAAGTCTTGTATCTGGGCTTGATGAGATGTTGGTACTTTTGGTCTGTGGTTGGCCCAGCCACCTCTGAGAGTTTCTTCTTTTCCTACCAAGTTAGGGGAAAACAAGCACTGATAAACTAGAACTTCGTCCTTGAAGGGAGCATCTTGTATAAACTATAGTTAATTGCTATCTCGCTATTGGTTGACAGCCCTCCAAGGGCATTTGAAGCAGAAAGTGAAGAGGAGGATGATGAAGTAAGCCCCCAGACTCATTTAGAAAAGACCCCCTGAGGTATAGCGTGCAAGCACGGGGGGAATTTCAGGGTACCCATGCATGTGCAGAGGAGATGCCACTTGCATAACAGGGAATTGAACTGATAATAAATTTTTAGAATAAGAGTTACTCAATTAACCTGGACAGTTTTACCTCAAGGTTAAAGGCCACAGGGAGATGGTACTCTTCTACAATACGTAGATAATCTACTAATAGCAACTGAAGCAGAAGAACAGTGTGTTAACTGGACTATTTCTCTGTTGAATTTCCTGGGTTTAAGTGGATATCAAGTTTCTCAACAGAAAGCACAGCTGGTACAAGAAAAGGTGGTGTACCTGGGATATGAGATTTCCAGAGGACAACGATCCCTAGGAACAGCAAGAAAAGAAGCCATCTGCCAAATGCCTAAACCCGAAACGGTGAGAGATCTACAAGCCTTCCTAGGAATGACAGGTTGGTGCCGTTTATGGATTTATCAGTATGGGATACTCGCTAAACCACTGTATGATTTACTGAAAGAGATTAAGAGTGTCCTAGTCTGGACTCCCGAAGTAGAGGGAGCTTTTAAGAGACTGAAACAAGAACTCATGAAAGCCCCAGCCCTGAGCCTGCCCGATGTAACGAAACCATTTTGGCTGTTCTCTCATGAACGGTAAGGAATGGCTTTAGGAGTCTTGGCACAACAGTTGGGACCACACAAAAGAGCCGTAGCTTATTTATCCAAACAGTTGGATGAAGTAAGCAAAGGATGGTCCAGCTGTCTGAAAGCAGTGGCCGCAGTAATCACAAATATAGAAGAGGTCAGAAAATTCACACTGGGCCAGAAAATTACTGTGTTAGTGTCCCACATTGTATCTACAGTACTCGAACAGAAGGGTGACCATTAGTTGTCACCTTCTAGATTCCTAAAGTACCAGGCAATCCTAGCTGAGTCAAATGATATAACCATTCAAGTCACTAACATTGTGAATCCAGCCTCATTCCTAGAAGGAAGAATGTCAGCGGAACCAATTGAACACGACTGCCTGGAGACCATCGAAGCAGTCTACTCCAGCCGCCCAGATCTCAAAGAAGAACCGCTTGAGGATGCAGACAACTGGTTCTCCGACGGCAGCAGTTTTGTGAGGCAAGGAGTAAGGATGGCAGGTGATGCAGTGACCACAATGGAAGAGGTAATTGAATCAAATTCTTTACCTGCAGGGACTTCAGCCCAGAAGGTAGAACTGATAGCTCTTACCCGAGCTCTGGAATTAGCAGAAGGCATACGAATTAATATTTGGACAGACTCTAAGTATGCCTTCTCCGTCAGGCACGCTCATGGAGCAATTTGGAAAGAAAGAGGACAGCTAACTGCCCAAGGGAAAACTGTCAGACATGCAGAGGAAATTCTACAATTGTTAGAAGCAGTCCAACTCCCAGCACATGTGGCCACAATGCATTGCAAGGGGCACCTGAAAGGTAATACTGTTCCAGAAATAGGTAATAGGAAAGCTGACGCAGAAGCTAAATTAGCTGCTGCAAGAACTGAAGAATTAACCATAACAGCTCTAATACCCAGTGAACTAGATACTAACTTTCAACCAAACTATCAGGAATCAGATCATAGGTGGATTCAAAGAAATAAAGGCAAATTGTTAGACAATAGATGGGGCCAATTAGAAAGAGGACAGCTAATAGTATCAGGGAAATTAATGTGGCAATTTGTAAAAACAGAACATGAAAAGGCTCACTGGAGTTTAGATCCACTTTATCAGTATTTGAAAGTTAGAACAGTGTCATGGTTTGAGATAGCCCCAAAATCCGATTCCCTAGCTCCATCCCCCCTCCCACATCTCAACCCAATGTGAGATGGGTTTTTCCAGACAAAACATAGACTGTACCATTGTAGAAAGAGTAAGGTTATAGTAATGTAAGTTAAGTACTAAGAGTAGAGTTAAGTTTTTTTTGATAATGCTGTATTGATATGTAGTAGAGAGATTTTGATTATATTTTAGTTTATTGAAGATTGCATGTTGATTAGAGTTTTTCAGTTGTTGTGATATGTTGACATTTCGCAGGAGCGAGGGGTGGAGTGTTGTAGTGGTTTGAACCTTGTTTTCCCCCAGAGGCTGAAAAGTGGTAACCCCCGGGGGTGGAAACCCCTGGAAGTTTTGAAGTTCTGCCCAATGAGCACTCCTGCAGAAATGAAAACATATCACAAGCACCGGAAGAGAAGAGTTGTAGTTTAGTTGTTAGTAGAAGTGGCCATGTTGTAGTAGCCACGAAGAAAGGGGCCCGGAGCCCCTCGGGGCCTCAGGGGCCCCCCAGCCCCAGTTGGGGGCTACAGAGACTTGGAACAGTGTTAAGCTGGACTATGTGTCTGCAGCTGTGAGCTGGGAGATGTTTTCTCCAACCTGGGCAACGGCCGGAGAAAAGCAGCAACCAAGCTGGCACTGACCGGAGAAGCGGTGGCAGAGAGCCAGAAGAGATAAGACGGAGCAACAGAGACATGCAGTATGCAGAGAAGACTCCTGGAAGGAGAGTTGAGGAGAAGAGAGCCTGCAGCAGAGCTTTGGAGTTCTGGGAGTAGGAACTGTACCAAACCCCTAAAACTCCTTTGAGACCTCCTGGAAAGGAGGAAGATGATGGACTCTTACTTGAAAGAGCCTTGAAGTGCAACATGCACTGCAGAGAGGAGCTGAGAAGCTCAAAGGCGTCCTGAAGCTGGACCGGGACGGAGAAGGAATGCGGGGGGGTTGACCTTGGCCCCCCTCGCTGCTGCTGCTAAGCTAGCAGCCTTGAGACAGAGCATGGAGCTCTGCAAAGGGGAATTTGAATCCCCTGAGGAAGGGACTTTCACGAAGACGCCCCTGCATTTCGTGATATACCTGTGGTGACGCGAGTCTTGTCCCTGCTCGCAGTCCACAGATGAGGCCTTCGCTTGGACCGAAGGAGAGCCGAGGGGCTTGGAGACCCCCTTGTGTGTATTGAACAGAGATCCAGCTACAGCAATCCAGTTACTGCTGCATGCATGAAATGAGGAGAACCTGCTGCCTTAGAAGAAGCTGCTGCCCTGAGAGACTGGAAGGGGATTTGTCCTTCTTTCCCTTCTGGACTTTTATTTGGAGGGGAGAGGAGATCTGATCCATTGTAAATACTATATGTCATGGTAGAGAGAGTTGTGATCGTGTGTATAATGTATTAAGATATTTATTTGTACAGTCATTGTAATATATTCCCTTTCCCCCACTTTGAGTCTAGTTGTGTTTTGTCTGGAAAAACCCATCTCACATTGGGTTGAGATGTGGGAGGGGGGATGGAGCTAGGGAATTGGATTTTGGGGCTATCTCAAACCATGACAAATAGCAAGACCAAAACTGTTCACCACAATAAAACAGGTCACATCCCAATGTGACCGATGTCTGGAAAACAATCCAAACACGGGAACTAAAATACAACAAGGAGCAATAAAACGAGGCAAATTCCCCGGTGAAGTATGGCAAATTGATTTTTCTGAACTCCCAAGAAATGGGGGGAGGGTATAAATATTTATTGGTATTGATGGACACATTTTCTGGGTGGTCTGAAGCATTTCCCCGCAAGACAAACAAAGAGAGAGAGGTAAGTAAAGTTTTGTTAAACGAAATCATACCACAGTTTGGGGTACCAAGAAGTATCTCTTCAGACCGAGGTTCACATTTTTGTGCAAAAGTTGTGAGAGCAATAAGCAAAGCACTGCAGATCAAATGGCAACTGCATATGCCCTACAGGCCACAGGCCAGTGGGCAAGTAGAGAAAATGAATCATCTTATCAAACAACAAATTGCTAAAATATGTCAGGAAACTAATTTACAATGGTACCAAGCTTTGCCTATTGCTCTGATCAGGTTGAGGGTTAAACCTTGATCAAAATTAAAATTAAGCCCATTTGAAATACTGTACAGTCGATCCTATGCCATGCAAACTGTAAATAGCGATGCTATAGACCAAATAGGTAATCAGTATATATATGATTATGTAATTGCTGTAGGAAAATATTTTGATAAAAATGCCACTGTAGTAGTAGAACACCAGCCCAAACAACCTGATTGTAAACTGCATCCGTTTAATCTCAGTGATTGGGTGTATGTTAAGAATCTTTTAGGAAAACCCCTTCAAGAAAAGTGGGAGGGATCTTTCCAAGTGCTGCTGACCACCTTCACCGCGGTTTGGATTAAGGAGCGACCCACATAGATCCACTATTCTCGGGTTAAGAAAACTCCAGAGGACAAGCAAGAAGACCCAACATAATGAATCCAGCCCTCTCTCCAATCCTCTCAGTGCTGAGCATTGGACTCTCGATAAGAACTATCGGACTTGAGATAAATGTTACTCTGCCTCAAAGCACTGACCCAGAATGGCCCTGGTCTAATGCCTATTCACCGGCCATATACAAACACCCACGTATGGCTGTTTATGTTATGTTAAATGGCAAGCCATACACACTAAGGCAATGGAAAAGAGGTAGTGTTCTATTAGGCTGAGAGGGAGACAGTGTTCAAGTGGGATGCTGAGGATTTGATACCCCAGTAGAGCAAATAGGTGAGATTTCATTTCCAGCTGAAAAGGTACATGGGGTCAAATTAACTATTGAATCCAAACAAAACCACACAATGCATGCTGTGGTAAGCAGAGTATGACTCAGCGGGAATAAAGAATATCTTAACAAAAAAATTGAACAAGTAGGGAAATCCCATTGGTGGAATATCTTTACGGGATATTCCCCACCAGCAACCCAGGTTTTCCATTATTTGATACACCCAACCTTGATCATATCGATAGCTATGTTCTTGCTAACCCTTCTGAACATGTGCCTGTGGTGTAAACTAAACTCCATAATCACAAGGACAAAAGTAATCTGGGCAATGATACAAGCTTATCAACACTCTCAAAACTAAAACTCGACGAAAGAATTCGTAAGTTTGAGAAAAGGGGGGAAATGAAGCCAGGTAAAACTTGGAAAGCAAATATAGTATAACAATATGAGAATTAGAGAGTTAAACTCAAAGTGCAGGCTTTAAGCAAGAGCATAGAGAACTTAGTGTTGAGAAACAGCGGAGGCAATAAATTCATTAAGGAATACAGGACACACTGACATGAAGGAACATAAGCATGAGTATACAGGAGAACAGAAAGAACTAAAAATGCTAACACATACATAAAAGGAAATATGGAAGGGAAACAGAGGGAGATAAGGGAAAGGATGAGCCAAGAACCAAGTACTCTTGCCAAGATATCAGGAACTTCTGCCAAATACGCTAGAAAGGTAGCCAAAGTAGGAAAGTTCACAAAGTTCATGAAGAAGATGGTAGTAGGGCGGGGGGCCTATGAGGCTGAAGAACAGGAACGACCCTCCCAGATTCTCCCCAAATTGAAGACCACACCTCTAACTCCACCTAAACTCCACCTGTTATGAATATTAAAAATGTATGTTGCAATATCATGAATACTTATATTGTGTGATGCAATTGCTTGGCAAAAATTGTATAAAAAGACCAGTTGTGGGTTGCTGGAACGAAGCAGTTTTATCCAGGAAGACCTGGCTGCTTCCCGAGTGTTGAAATAAAATACCTCCTGCTTAAAGTCTACAAACTTTGTCTTTGAGCAGTTTCTCCGTCCATGCCTTTTGGGGGGCATAAAATTGGCATCAAATGTATGAGTTTATTTTTTTTATCTGAAAGAAGCCTTGAAAAAAAAACCAAACCAAGAACCCAAAAAATGTAGTTTTAAACTGAACTGTTCTTCTTATAATACTCTGCCCTCCTTTAACAAAGTATTTGTTTTCCTGTCCATCCAGCTTTTATTTTACAATTTGTTTTGTGTTTTACCAAGAATAAAAAAATATAATACATTTAATAAAGCAAAACAACCTTGAAAAATCTGTCAAGAAAACATGGCTTGCAGTAAATCAATTAATCAATTAATCCTGTTTTGTTCAACATAATTCAAGTGGTTGCATGTTTTCCTGAGTGCATCCAAAAGCTACCACACCTCCTGAGAAATGGAGTAGGAGGAGGAAGAAGATTGTGCTGGAGAATTTTAAGAGTTCTACTTATATGCGTGTAGTTTGTGAATAGACCATGTCACGTAACAGAAAATAATTAGAAAGAGCCCAGCTCACTGCCAGCGTTGCAAAGTGTAATTAACTTTCATGTAGAGGAACAATGGAACACAGAGGAGATGTCTTCAGAAAAACCAGGAGAGTCTGAGTTGGAATTGTCTTTGCTCCATTGTGGCATTATCCCATTACTCATGATACCTTCTCCAGTTTCCTATTACTTTCCTCCTGCACTGCTGTACCAACACATCCCAAAGAGGAAATGGTTGTCATGACAGATGGGATTCAAACCCTTGGTTGGCACTGCTTGTAGCACACGGAAGAAAAGGAGCGACATGTTGAAAGTTATGAATTACCACAGGCTCTCCATCTGAGGTCACAAATGAAGCCAAGTTTTCTCTCAGTGAAAGCATAACATGCTTTTTATAGTATAAAAAAGTACTGCAGGTTTATTTTTCATTTTGAATGTAAGTTCTTAATTTTTTAGAATTATTTTTACTTTCTCATAAAAAGTAGCAATATGCTGTTTAATGTTGAGCTTTAAAAATTACGAAAACTAGAGCAGTGGCTGTTCCGAATCCAGTTATGGTATCTGCTAAAATTGAAACTCTTAGCCCATTCCACCTATTACCTGCCAAAAGATAAAGATCAAACAATTCAATAGTAGAAAAAATTGCTGATTAGGGCCTGGATGGCTTGGAAGAAGAAGAAATACAAAATAACAAGGAAGATGGTTTTCCTTTCCTCCCTTTGGGAAAACAAGTACTTGCCCTAATGTTCACAGGACTCTGTGATCTCATGTAACCAAGCTGGCTGAATTTGCACTTGTTTCTGTGGGTCTGTAGAGAATATTAAATATTGAGCGAAGACAGCTGGGCAGGTACCAGACTTATTCCTATGAATAATGTAGGACTGATTATATGCTGTATTCAGTTGCAGCATTATCGGATTAAGTTTCACAAGGAGATGATGTTTGTGTTGGAGCAATGTAACATGACAGGAATTCAGTGAGCCACAAATACTTGTACCTTGCAATCCTGAACTATGGTTAAGTAACTTTGCATAAATAAAGATAAATAAATATTCCCTGTTCTTCATGGTGTGGGAGTTCATTTTCTTCAAATGGCCATCAAGCAGCATTGACTGAAATTGTATAGGACACCCAGGAGAAATACTTCTTACAGCAGCTTTGGAAGGGTCACCCTTGTATTTTATTATGTCTCGCTTTATTGTACATGGTCACAAATGAGGAAGGCTCCAAAACGTGCTGATAAAAATTGTACAGCTGACTCATCATGTAATTAAACACTGTCTAATTGTTTTCCATGGTGCTCATTCTCTTTTCCTAACAGCACCTATAGCAACAAAAGTGACATCTTGGACAAGATCTTGTTTTTCTTTAAACAAGATGATGACTAAAACCTATCTGCACTTAAAGTTATTTGTTTGGATTCTATTCCTCCATTTTTTCTCAAGCAAAAACCTCTGACTGGGGTTGTTAAAAGGGATTTTTCGCTTGGACGGAGAAGGTTGAACCCTAGAATTTTTTACACCTTTAAACAAGATGAGTAGGGATAAGTATGTTGGGAAATACCCATGTGCTCACCCATGGATTCTGAATTTTTCACTGTCCCTAATTTGTATGGCTTAAAAAAAAAATCAACTAGGAGAGAGAACAAATCAACCAACAGTTACTCGTTAGGGTTTGCTCAATTTTGCTGCTTGAATTCCTCAGCGTATTTGAAATGGATTTAACATAAACAAAATACCAAACCCTGTGAGGAGGAGCAAACAATTTAAAAAAATAAAAAAAAATAAATCAGGGATTTCTTAATATTTGGTACTTCCAAGGATTTTTTTCAGGACAATCCGAGTGTAGTGCACAGCTTTTCCTTCAAAATGAAATGAGTCCAGAGGAGGCACCAAGATGATCAGAGGGATGGAGCAGCTCTGCTGGGAGGAAAGGTTGAGAGAATTGGGATTGTTCAGCCTGGAGAGGAGCAGTTTCAAGGTGACCTGATTGTGGCCTTGCAGGGCCTGTAGGGAGCCTACAGGAAAGATGGAGAGAGACTTTTGACGAGGGCCTAGAGTGACAGGACAGGGGAGAATGGTTTCAAACTGTCAGAGAGTAGGGTAAAATGGGATATTGGGAAGGAATTCTTGGTTATGAGGGTGGGGAGGCCCTGGCCCAGTGTCATGGTTTGAGATAGCCCCAAAATCCAATTCTCTAGTTCCATCCCCCTCCCACATCTCATCCTAATGTGAGATGGGTTTTTCCAGACAAAACACAACCAGACTCAGAATGGGGGAAAGGGAATATATTACAATGACTGTACAAATAAATACTATAACACATTATACACACGATCACAACTCTCTCTACCATGACATATAGTATTTACAATGGATCAGATCTCTTCTCCCCTCCAAATAAAAGTCCAGGAGGGAAAGAAGGACAGATCCCTTCCAGTCTCTCAGGGTAGCAGTTACTTCAGAGTAGCAGAAGCAGTCTATCTCTCTCTCTCATGCATGCAGCTGTTGCTGGATCTCTGCCAGCACTCACGAGGGGATATCCAAGCCCCTCGGCCCCGTCATCTTTCAAGTGAGGGGTCTTCTCTTCCGTGGGCTTCGTAACTCCAGACAAAGGCCGTTTCACCACGCCATATCACGAAGACGAAGAGGGTCTTCGTGACAGTCTGGTATCTCCAGGAGATTCAAGCTCCTTGCAGGGCCTCTGTGCCCTGTCTCAGGCTGCGAGCTTCTTTGTAGCTTGCAGCAAGGGAGGGCCCCCAAGGCCAACCTCCCACACCATCCTGGCTCAGTTCTCAGGACGACTGAGCTTCTCAGCTCCTCTCTGCAGTGCATGTTGCACTTCAAGGCTCTTTCAAGTAAGAGTCCATCATCTTCCTCCTTCCAGGAGGTTTCAAAGGAGTTTTAGGGGTCTGATATCAGTTCTTATCCCCAGAACTCTGTAACTCTGCTGCGGGCTCTCTTTTCCTCAGCTCTCCTTCCAGGAGTCTTCTCTGCGGTGCTGCATGTCTCTGTTGCTCCGTCTTATCTCTTCTGGCTCTCTGCCACCGCTTCTCCGGTCAGTGCCAGCTTGGTTGCTGCTTTTCTCCGGCCGTTGCCCAGGTTGGAGAAAACATCTCCCAGCTCACAGCTGCAGACACATAGTCCAGCTTAACACTGTTCCAAGTCTCTGTAGCCCCCAACTGGGGCTGGGGGGCCCCTGAGGCCCCGAGGGGCTCTGGGCCCCTTTCCTCGTGGTTCCTACAACATGGCTACTTCTTCTACAAACCAAACTACAACTCTTCTCTTCCGGTGCTTGTGATATGTTTTCATTTCTGCAGGAGCGCTCATTGGGCAGAACTTCAAAACTTCCAGGGGTTTCCACCCCCGGGGGTTACCACTTTTCAGCCTCTGGGGGAAAACAAGGTTCAAACCACTACACCCAGGTTGCCAGAGAAGCTGTGGTTGTCCCTGGATCCCTGGAAGTGTCCAAGGCCAGGTTGGACAGGGATCTGATTAAAAAAAGTCAACAGAAACAAGTAGAGAAGAAGATTTTGCCCTCTGGTTTAAATAAATGAGGCACATAATATCAACCAGACATCATTAGCTGTGTAGATCAGAGAACACTGTAGATCCATTATTACAGTTTTAGCATGACAGAACTAAAGTTCTGACTACCTGAAAGCTGCATCCAACACTTACTGCCACTGCTACCAGGTAACCAAATATTGTCTCCTGCGATGACATTTGAAAGCTGCTACAATTGGCATCTTTAACCTCAAAACTCCAGAGTAGAAAGTGTACCTCAGGTCACCAAAGTTAAAAGCTTTTCAGTATTTCCTGGTGCTTGTGTAGTCATACTACAGAAAAAGGACTGTGTGTTGAAACCACCTGAGTATAATGGGGGGGAAAAAATTGAGGCTAAGGAAGAGAACAGTCATGTGAAGGTAGCCCTATTTATTTATCTCCCACGTGTTTTCTAGCATGAAAGAACATGTGAGTTGACTATATCCAGAGTAAACAGAACTCTGAGTCTTCTTTGGAGGTGCTAGTCACACAGAGGGTAAATTGTTTTAACTTTTTCTCTACAGCACTTGAGTAATGTCATCCATGACTTACTGAGGGTTTTATATATGTATTGTAACATAATATCCTTTACTACAGAAATGTTTTAATCTAGACCTTTCAAAATAAAACAAACAAGAAACCCCAAATCTTGAGGTTAATTTTTCCATAAGGAACATGGCTGGTGGTTGTGTGGCCCTTTTTCTTTTTTAATTGGTCCATTAATTGCTTTCAAAGCATGAATTTCATGCACTGCTTGCTCTCTCTTATGGTCATCTATGAATGCACTGGTTCTCCCCTGTGGAGTGGAGGTCAGACTATTCTGATATGATTCCTGTTCTTGGAACAACATGTGGACTGAGAATGAAGGCTCCTGTTCGCTTTTACATTTTCATTGGTCTAACGTAATTTTGCCCTTTATACTGACCTTAACAACTCCTGAAATGCAGAACAATAATTCTGTCTTATATATCATTTTGTATTATGCTGTGAACAAAGATGTGAAATCGCAGAAGGGCTTGTTCCTGTTCACATTCATAGTGGTAGCACAAATAACATAAATATTGTTGGAAATAGAAAATACATTGACTAACAAAGCATGCTGTATGTTCCAGAACAGATGATGTACTTCTATTTGCTTAACTAAGGTGTAAAACTATTTCTAAAATTGAAGGAGTTAATATTGTGACCATATGTAGGCAAGACATGAGCGCTTTCCATCTTCCCATGTGCTGTGGTTTCCACAGGAAGAAAACCCTGGTTCATGGTGTGGAGGGAGCCTTCCTACTGTCTAATGAGATCTCTGGAGACTCTTCTGGAGACATCCTGTGATATGCAGTTGTGTCACAAAGTAGTGTTTTAGGTCGCTCAGAGAACCACTGGCAAAGGTATTGGCAAAAGCAGGTTTAACATAAAAGTGAAAACATGACAAAGTTCACTGGCTAGGTTTGCTCTAATACTACTAGGAGGTTTAAATACACAGAAAAAGATTGGACTAAAATCTAAAATCAATCTGAAACTAAAATCAGTTTAAAAAGATATACATGGGGACTGGAGATGGAAAAGTGTAAGGATAAAAAGGAATAAAGAAGACTGTCCTGTTGAGTCTCAAGCTTCAGAGGGGACACTCTTGCCAAACTTAGTCCTGGATTTCATCAATGTTTTAAGTCTAAAGGTTTAACAGCACTGGAACTTAACCGCGCTCAATCAATAGCCTGATTTAAGCAATTTAACAAAAGATTCTACAGAATTTACTATAGCACAACAGTAACTCATTTACAGGCCTAACTTCCTTATGTATGTTGTATTTCAGCCTCTAAGAGAGCAACATTCTCAGTACTTTGCTACAGCATATTAACACTCACACAGACTTAAGGAGTATGTACATGGTATACACCTGTGAAAAATTCCTGCCCAAACTGACTCATGTCAGGTGTCTTTGCATATTCTTAGTAGGTGAAGTCTTGAGCCTCAAGGAGTGGGGTATCAGCCCAGGCTCCACCATCATTGTCTACTGACAGTCCTCCAAACACAGCAGACTTCAGAGTTCACTGGCTCTGAGAGGCCCCACTCCCAGGTAGATGTGGTCACAGCCCACTGCAGTCTAGGACAGCTCAAAGGGTCTCACTCAGCACTGCTGGTTGCAGGAATGCAAGAGAGTTGGCTTTAGTCATATTAATTTTTCCAACCAGGCCACAACTGAGGTCAGTAACTTTCACTGAAAGGTCCATAACAAAAATGTTGTTCCAGTGGGGTTGTTACTCAGGTAAGAAAACAAGTTTCCAAGGCTGTCTGTTAGAAAGCAGGAGCTCATTAGCCAGCAGTGGTTCCTGGGAGTAGTGTCTGGTAAGTTCAGGAGGAGCTCAGCCCTGGTGCTGTTGGTCAAGGCCTAATGAGCATTCCTGAGATCCCTACCCTGCCCGAGGAGAGGGGGTTACTTCACCACGACCTGCCCTGCAGAGTGAGTCCAGAAGGGCTGCTAAGTTTGAAAGATGGAATTAGATAGAGTTGATCGCTTACATCAAGTGCCAGAACTATACCTGTTTACTTTTTTCTACAGCATCCTTGCACGGCCAGAGGTAAGTCATTTTGTGCTACCAGATGTGTGGTTCTGTATGCAACCCTCTCCTTTGCTGTTCAGGCTTATCTAACTATTAACTTCACACTGTAAGCCACACTTGCTGTTGTGTCCTGTAGTTAAGGTTGTGGGGTTTGTGTTTTCATTACTCTGGTGCTTTTTGAAGGCTGGTGAACAGACAGTGGAACGTCAGACCACACCTGGGTGGACCCACGCAGTGGTTATTTCTTTGGTCTACTAGTGACTCTTCAGAGATGTTTAAAAGCAGCAGGGAAGTGTAGGTGCGGGAAATAAGCCCCTTGATGTCTTAATTCAGCTGTGACCTGACCCCTAACATCACCTGTGTATCATAATCAAGAGGGCTGACAAACAACAGGCTGTAGAAAAATCGTGGCATTGGGTTTTGGCTATTCCATAAAAAGTAGCAGCAGTCTGGTTAGAAAATTGGGGGCAAAAAGTGAGTTTTAGTTGAAAGTACTGAGAATTTGGTCTATACAGTAACTGAATTTCAGTAGACTAGCTGAAATAAATGTTAGTTAAAATAATACTGAAGGAACAGAGAATGAAATAGCAATTAAAGTGGAATTTAGTATATAAGGTCTGGTTGCAATTCCGGTATATACAACTGATAATCACTGGTCATTAATCTTTGATTTACTTAAAAAAATGGTGACAGAATCTTTATATACACCCAAGGAGGATCATTTTCTCCCCTTGTTTTGGAGAAAATCAGTGAATCAAGACCAAAATAGCTTCTCAGTTTAATAAATTTATTTTTATTTTTTTCTGTGTCACACACAGTTTTTCATCACAGTACTAACATATTCTCTGGTTTTCTTTCCTGCTGCTGTATGTATAATTAAATGAGCGGTGGGGTTATAGTTTCAGTGGCAATAGAAAGATTTCTGCAAGCTGACTTAGATTCACGGGAGAGGGAGAGAGTGGCAAAGATATAAAATAATATTTTTTCAATGATGCATTGGGCTATGCTGGGATTAAGCAGTGCTTACAACCAGCAAAACCAGGCAGGGTCTGTGAATATCTTTTAAAATTGAAGAGCACATTCTGGCAGCCTTTGCTGTAGATTTCTTTGCTAAATTACTGGTAATTTTCTGTGCTCTCAGAGCTGTATAATCGTCCGTGGCCAAAATGATGTACTGAGGAGCCTAATAGGAAATGGATTCAACAAAACCGTGAACCCAAAACTGTAGTGTGAAGTCAAGAATGAAAATGGCATGATGAGAGAGTATCTGGCTGATTTTGTAAGAAGGGAAGCTTTATGTTTCAAAGTGGTTGATAATAAACTGTTTTGTTTAATGTCTTGAAAGTACCTGTTTTGCCATAGAGATTAAGATCTTAATTTCCTAGTTTGCTTCTTATTCCTATTATATTAAAAAAAAATCCTTAGTTCAAAATAAAGAACGAATTCCTGAGAACACAAGAGAGGTAAATTTGCATATGACTTCTGCAGCTTTGTCTCTATTTTGAACGGGTGCTTTCCTAAATAGTTCCCTATCAAAAAGATTCTTTGTAATGTTTTCTGACTGTGCAAAGGATAAGTTATCTTTAAGTCTTCCTTTTGTCATCATCATATCTGAGAGAGAGAAAAGGACATTTTGAGATGTTTCTAAGGGTTTTGTCAATGCAAGAAGAAGAGTTTATTGTTTCCTTTTTTTTCCCAGAGGAAATAATTGTAGCTCATTAAAAATCATTCAAGGATCTTAAGATGTAAAGATATTTTCTAAGTGTCTATCTCTAATAATTATGTACATGTGGCATTTTATAAAATTATAGCACAATGCTATAAACTGACAAAAGTTACTGAAAATGTAAATTTAACAAAAATAAAACCTGTGAAAAATCACCTTTAAGAAACTCAGAATCTATTTACGGGGGGAGGTTGTGGTTTTTCTTTCAGGGTAATACTTCATTTCAAAAGGCATTTACTCCTTCTAAAGGCCTGTAAAGTAAAGTAGAATTTTGGCATAGCTATTGCATTTTGCTTTTTTTGAAATCTGGAATATTTCAGATCTAAATATTATTTTTAATAAAATTAATTTTTGTTGTGGCTTACTTTGTTGTGTAGCAGTTATAACTGAAGCATTTCCCTCTTACCTTTGGAATTCGCAACTTGAAAATATTCAGGATTGATGGTTAGACCAAACAAAAGAAATGCCATGATCTACATGGTGTTAGTTTCATTTTAGGATGCCTAATTTTCAGTTAACGAATTGCATTGTAAGCATATTAAAGGTCACCTATGGTTGGGAGCTTCTGCTTTAAGCATGTTTAGTATTTCATGAAAAACTTTTTCTACACTTGGTAAATTGCATCATCTAAGCATTTTTTAGTGAATAAAAACAGATTAAAGCAGCATATTGAGAAGTAGTTGTTAATCTGCTGTGTTTTTGTAGTCTTGTGTGGGATGAGTCGTAAGCTATTGAGAAAAAGATCACAATTTCACTTATTAAAATATTAGAAGATAATTTCTTCTGGTGTTATTTGACAGCAGATTCAGAAAAGTCCTTCAGAAATCAATGTTTTTCTTTTTCCTCCTGACTTGTCAAGGTGTCATTAACATGAGAACAATGATAGCCATGTTGAAGAAGATTTTGGTTTCTTGTAGCTACATAAAAAATATTGAAAGTCAGAAATCACACAGTCATATATATATTGCTATTTTTTATGTTTCCCTTTGTGACTTTTAGGTAAACAGAAATCCTTGCTTTTTAAGTTGTTAAACTTCAAAGGAAAAAGGAGACATATTTAGATTAGCGAGATTAAAAGATGCAATAAGCATCCAGTGAGTTATGACTCTACTGGATAAGCCTTTTTTACAGATGCACAGAGTGAAATGGCATCCCACGATCTATGAAAATAAAGTTAACATGAGTCATTGTGGGACAGATTTCACTCCACTGCACTCAATTTGTGTGTCTGTGATCTGTTAGTTTATCTCTAAGCTTGACGCATTTTTCCATATTTTTTTTCTCTCCTGAAGAAGTCTGTAGTTCAGGTTTCTGAATTCCTGCACTAGGCTGCTAGATGTTTTTTGGAGTATTTTAGAAGGCATCTTGGATTTCATTACACATTTTATATTTGGCTCCTCATGGAAGTCTAACCCTGTCCAGGCCTGAAGCAGATCATTGTGGAGGACGAGGCATAACCATGTATTGTCTCAAATATTCCAACTGTTGTGATGGGAAAGGTGTGCTGGAAAGGAAGGGTCCCATGGAGTGGGGGCAGCTTGTGCTGAGGAAATGTCCTGCTCTGCCCTGAGACCATGCTCAGCACCCCCCTCACTGCCTGGGGGTCTCAAGGGGGCTGAAAGGGCTCAAAGGGGCTGGACATCCAAGAGCAAAATGTTAACCCTTTTCTTTTGATTTTGATGTTAAACTTGAGGCCATTTTTCTTGAATGATGTCTAGAAGAGGGGTAATATTCCGATTGCTCTTTTTTATGGGAGTCACAAATTCATTTCTCCATTTAAAAAAATGCTTTTCAGCTTTTAAAACTGAATGCCAAACACAAAATATATAAGAAGGGACAGGAATACATAAACGTAGCAAATGGAGAGAATAAATGTAGTAAATACTAATTTAGTAATTATCATAAAGCAAAGTATTGTATTTCAGCATGTTTTGACTTATAGGGGGAGAAAATGTGGAAAGAACAGAGAATTTTAGAAATTTGAAATTTCAAAGTATTGTTAGAAATTGATGAAAAACATCATCTAAACTTTTATTTTTATAAGCGACATGTATTTTAAGAGCATTCAACTGGCAAAGGATAAATACTTTCTTAACCCAGCTTGGAAGTACACGATGATCTTGGAATGTTTCAAGTCAAATCTAAAAACTAAATTAAAAGTTCAATGTGCGTTTATAATAAAAATTCACAGGTATCCTAACTCACAAAATCTGTCGAAAAACTTCATTATCTTCTGTAGGGGGCGTGTCTAAGGTACGAGGGAATGTACCAGGAGGAGAGTGCCCGAGGGAGCATGCGCCGATATAGACAACCCTATTGGTCAAGGAAGTCACATGGTTTTAAGGGATAAAAGCAGCGCCGAATTTGAAATAAACCTCTTTGTTTTGCCACCTCACAGAGAGCATGTATTTTCTTTATTACATAAAGACACGTGCACCCTACATATGGCACCCGTACTTGGGGCTTGAGCCTATATTAGGCCGGTTTAGCTTACCCTGAATCAGGAAATTTATCGGTAGATTCCGGTTATCGCATCGATTAATCCGATGCGGGGATCTTTCACTGAAAAAAAATAGACGTCTTTGAGCCGTTGTCTCAGCAGCATCTGAGAAACGCAATCTTAGTTTAGTGAGCTAGAAAAAATATTAGGAGAAGTGCACAGGAACAAGAAAAAAAGAAGAAACAGCAGGCAGCCAAAGACAGCGGACCGGGGTCCAACATACACCTGAGCAATGAGTCAGGCTGAGAGGCAGCCCCAACATCTAACACGCGGCCAGGACGCTTCCCTAAGCGGTAGCGTGTCCACAGCTTGGAAACCCGGGCGGCGAAGCATGCTAAAACTGCCGGGACACCCCCTGCCACCCCGCCGCCGCCACGGCTGAACCAACCGCACGGAACCGGCCCCACCGCTGCCCGTAACACCCCAGCCCCACTGCCAGACCCCGGGAAGCCTGCATCGATTTTCTGCCTAGCAGAAAGTGCTGCAGCTCACCGCCGCAGCCTGCCGCCTCCTGCTGATCCCTGCCTGTCTGTGACGACAGAGTGGACCCTCTAAGCCGAGGAAAAATCACCGAGAACCCACGCCCACAGCCTGCCGCCCCCCCCCGGACGCCCTGGGGACCCTAGGACCCCACGTGCCACCCAGCCGCCTTTCCCCCCGTGCGTGCCGCAGTCTGCAAGCGCCGGAAAACAGCCGAGACACCCAAGTGCCGCCGGCCGCTCCCCCCCACCTGCCACCGCAGGGACCCCACGCCGGACGCGCCGGGACTGCCGCTGAATGGAGCCCAGCGCTGCCTTAACATCGCCCATGCTGCCACACCGCGACCCCCCGCTGCAGCGCCGGAGCCCCCACACCGCCCAGCGGACCGGGGGAGCCCTGGAGCCACCTCTGCCGGTCCCTGCCTCCCTCTAACAACAGCACAACACGTCCAAGCCCCAGAAAGACCCACCAGGAGCAGTGCAGACCCCGGAGGAACCTCTGCCGCTTTTCACCGCTTTCCGCCACTTTCCCGCCGCTTGCAGCCACCGGAGCTGCGTCAGAGCAGCCCTTGGATGGACGCCATGCCCCGCATCGAGGAGCCGAGCCACCCACGCCGCCGCCGCGCTGCCGCAGCCACCCGCATCCCCTTCCCACCGCACCCGGAGCCGCCAACCGCACCGAGGGACCCCCTGCCGCCGCACCCAAGCCCCGGAGACACGTACCGGACCTCGCAGACACGCTGAGAGAAAAAAAACCCGGCCAACAGCCAGCCGATTCAGAAACCGAAACTAAAATTAGCCAGACACAAGACTCCCAACCATGTGGCTTGCAGCCACCTGGAGCTAAGGTAAACACGGGGAACTTTGTCTCTATGGAAACCTCACAGACACTGAAACATTAACTTTACTGCTAAAATCTTACCACATTCAAACTACAAAAGCAGAGTTCTGTACACCCCACACTCCCAGTAACAGAAGTGTTACATTTAAACATAGAAAACACTGCAACCGAGGCAAGCAACCGCGGGGCTTGCAGCATAGTGCCAGTTTGTGCAGGGGTAATGTCAGCCCTGCACAAGGCACACGAGCAAATGAAACAATTAACGCACACCCCACTCCCCACTCACACTGCTAACAGCAGCACAACCCCCAAGCATAGTAACAGAAACTCATGAAATGTACTGGGGGGAGAAAAAGGAGCCGTTCTTGAGTTAAACTTCGAGTCGAGAGCCAAGTACCACAGAGACACAAGTCACTGGGAGGGAACAAAGCCTGAAATGCAAAATCCCAACCCATGGGGTCAGCGCACAGGGCTCTGTTACAGTCATGAGGGAGGTAACCCAGCATATTTACCACCCCACACTGCGGATAAACAGCGACTATGTGCCTCTGACTGGGAACAGCCATCTTGCCCGCTAAACAGACCGAAAGCTGATCTGTCTCTTCCGGCCCCAGTGCACCCCTGCCCCACCCACAGCCATGAGAGGGAAGGCAACCCCGTCCCCTCACCACCTCCACCACCCCCCCACACTCCTCCACAGAGAGCTGGGATTACTGGGGCCACGGGGGGGAGGCAAAGATGAATGGAGAGGAGGAATCAGGAATGGTTCCAGTGGGAGGGAGCGAAGAGGCAAATGGGAGAAAGTCAGTTAACATGTGGGAACAATGTCTGGACAAGGCATTTCGAGTGGGAAGCTTGAATAATATTCAAGCATGCTCAATCGATACTAGCCAATGTCAACCCCCTCAATTTCAGCCTCTATCACACGAGGCTACAGAGAAATTGAGGCAGTCGATAAGAGATACTGACATGTCCTTAACCAATACTTTCAAGTATTTGGAGACATTGAGTTCCATCTATTTTTTTACCCCACACGACTGGAAGAATCTAATGAAATTTGTTCTTAATAACATCCAGTATACAGTCTGGTTAACTAACTTTCAAGAGAATTGCTCTGAGTATGCTAATAATCCACAAACAGGCGTCACAACACATCAGCTAACTGGGGATGGAAATTATAGTTCAATAGATACACAATCTAAGTACCATAGAGAGATATATGGTGTAATAGCCAAACAGGTCCTGAAAGCTATGAAAAACCTTCTCGCTACAGACCAAAAGAGCAATCTATCCTCCACAAAAGTGTTACAAGGTTGTGCTGAACCAAATTCACTACGCCTAGATCGGCTGCAATCTGCTTTAAACAAGCAAGTTGAGTACAATAAAGCCAGAGAGATGCTGTATAAGCAACTGGCTTTTGAAAAGGCAAACTCAGGCTGTAGAAAAGCTTTACAAGCCCCTCCTGAAGGGGAGAGCTACAGCATTACTGAAGTAGTTCAACCCTACCAAAGAGTTAGCTCTGTGAAACACCAATCTACCCCTTTTGCTACAACCCTAAAAGCCCAGTTAAGAGTAAAAGATGAGACCAGACACAGAGCTAGTTGTGTTAGATGTGGTGAAACTGACCATCCTCAGAGAGATTGTCCTTGGAGACCCTTAGCAGCAACATCCCACAAATACCTAAACAGCAGGGAATGAACTGCGTTGTATCAAGAGTGCCGTGGGCGAGGCAGAAACCACACCATGAGCATCACATTGCTTGCTGCCGTGCTGCTCGCTATCCTCCTCTCTGCCACCCGCTTTTACGAGCAAGAGAGGAAGCAGCTTGAGGCAAGCCACAATGTGCCAACAACCAGCCCAAAAAATACTCCTGTATTCTGCACCCCCAAGAAAGGTGAGAAGTGGAGAACACTGCAAAGGTTAAGAGCAGCAAACGCAGTCATAAAGCTTACAGGAGCATTGCAGCCAAGACTGCCTTCACCCACTATGCTCCCAACAATTTGGCCTCTAATAGTAATTGATTTAAAGGACTGTTTCTTTACCATCTTCCTACACCCCGAGGATGCGCCAAGGTTTGCCTTTTCCATCCCGACCTTGAACAATGCACAGCCCATGCAAAGGTATCACTGGGTTGTCCTTCCTCAGGGGATGAAAAATAGTCCTACAATATGTCAAACAGTAGTGGCAAATGCTATTCATCCCATCAGAAAGCGTTTTCCCTCTGCTATCATCTGTCACTACAGGGATGATATTTTAATTAACATGGCCACAGAACATGAACTGCAAATTGTTGTTGTTGCTCTAACTGATGCTGTCCAAGAAGCAGGGTTGCAGGTTGCGCCGGAGAAAATCCAGTGATCGCAACCGTGAACTTACCTTGGATGGAGGATCACGCAGCAGGAAAATTCCCCACAACCACTGCAACTCGAGGTAAAGGACACTTTAACTTTACATGAGTTGCAAAAACTCCTGGGAGCCATCAATTGGTTAAGGCCTATTTTAGGCATAACCACAGAGGAGCTACACCCTCTATTTGTACTGCTAAGGGGGGCTCCGACCTAACGTCTAACAGGTCTCTGACAACAGAGGCAAAGCAGGCGTTAGACATTTGTGCCAAGGCAATAGAAAATAGGCAGGGCAGGAGGAGAAATCCTGAACTCCAAATCTGCCTAGCCTTAGTTCCCAGCAGGTACCAGCCGTTTGCAGTCTTGTTTCAGTGGGATCAGACTGAGAACGACCCGCTGCTAATTCTGGAGTGGCTCTTTCTGCCCCACACACCACCTAAAACTGTGTGGACCATTAACGAAATGTTTGCTAAGCTTGTCATTAAAGGCAGAGGACGACTGCAGGAACTAGATGGAAGGGATCCTGCCATCATCTACATCCCAGCTACGAAGGACAACTTGAATTGGATGCTGGCTGAGGACACAGGATTCCAAGCTACCTTGGCAAGCTTTGACGGTGACATTTCAGTCCATCTCCCTAAACACAGATTGTGGGCAGAAATTGGTAATTTACCTTTAAAAGCCACTACCAGATGCAAAAATGAACCAGTGAAAGGTCTCATGGTCTTCACAGATGCATCTGGAAAAACACGAAAAGCTGCAGTGACCTGGGTAAACCCTAATACAGGACAATGGGAATGAGAGGTACAAACCATGAACCAAGGCTCTGTGCAGGTTCTGGAACTGGCTGCCATTTGTACTGCCTTGGGGAAATTTTCTGAACAACCTATTAATACTGTAACTGACTCTTGTTATGCTGCAGGGTTACTCTCATGTCTGGAATGTTCGTTTCTTCGAGATGTCTCTAATCCTCATCTGTTATTTGAAATGTGTTCTATTTGGGTTCTTATCAATCACAGGAGGTTTGATTTCTACATAATGCACATGAGATCTCACACTGACATGCCAGGGCCAATAGCTGAAGGGAACTGGGAGTCTGACAAAGCAGCAGTGTTTAACACCATACCCAGAGTCCTACAGCAAGCAAAATTGTCTCATTCATTTTTTCATCAGAATGCACGTTCTCTAAAGAGACAATTCAAAATAACGATTAATCAAGCTCGAAACATTATCATGGCATGCCCAGACTGTCAGAAAATCACACCCATGCCATCTCAGGAAGGCGTTAACCCCAGAGGGTTAATGGCAAATGAGATCTGGCAAACAGATATCACACACATCCCTGAATTTGGCACATTGAAATATGTACATGTAACTGTAGACACACATTCACAATACATAACTGCCACAGCACACATGGGAGAGAAAGCCAAGGATGTAATAAGACACTGGCTCAGTTGTTTTGCTACTCTTGGTACCCCAAAACAAATAAAGACTGATAACGGATCAGCATTCATCTCAGAAAAGGTAAGAGATTTCCTGTCACATTGGGGTATTTCACATGTCACAAGAATCCCACACTCACCAACCGGACAGGCAATTGTAGAAAGAACACACCGCACACTGAAAGAAATGTTAACTAGACAGAAAAAAGGGGGGAACCTGTATAGCCTGCAAGAGTGTCTGTGGAAAGCCACATATGTTATCAATTTTTTAAATTGTGACAGTGCTGAAAGAAGTAAGTGTGAAAGGTAACATAGACCTCAGGCGTCCGCCTCTCCCAGACCACCAGTCATGGTTAAAGATTTGATTTCGGGACAGTGGACGGGACCCCTAGATCTTGTGACTTGGGGGAGAGGCTATGCCTACGTGGCTACAGGAAAAGAACTTCAGTGGATTCCTTCCAGGTGTGTAAAACCCTATTTAGGTACATAACCACAGCAGCAAGAACCAGAGTAACACAGAAGTTATAAAAGAATTATGTTTATGTTTCAGGTTTACATTAAGGGACGACCAATGTGGTGAAAAGCAGTCTGCAAAGTATCTGTGCATGTGTGAGTGTGAGTGAAAGACGGCCGTCGGTGAATGAGAAGAGTGAATGAATAAGAGAGTTGTGTGGTGAAACCACCACAACTGGACAAATATTAAGACACAAAACACCTCACAAAATAACATTACCTCCACCACAAGGTCACTTGAAGAGAATTTAGTTTTGCTAAGCTCAACCTGTTTCTTAAATAAAGTTGAACTCTCCAGTTATTTAAAACCCCTCAGATTAATAAAGGTTATAAGTTTATACGCGGTTGGGCTAAGGTGCCTAGGTTAATAAAGTTATTTCTCCAAGTTGCACTACCCTTTAGGAATATAAGAAAGTTTTAAAAGGTTTACAGTAGAGGTATAAAAGGCCAAAGCAAGTGATGTGCTGGATCATTGCGAGCTTTGGTGGTTTACAATGTACTGTTCTGATTATTTGCACTGTTGTTTTTGCACTGTTTTCGTGATCTCCTTAAATAATTAAGAGGGGGGTGATGTAGGGGGCGTGTGTAAGGTACGAGGGAATGTACCAGGACGAGAGTGCCCGAGGGAGCGTGAGCCGATATAGACAACCCTATTGGTCAAGGAAGTCACATGGTTTTAAGGGATGAAAGCAGCGCCGAATTTGAAATAAACCTCTTTGTTTTGCCACCTCACAGAGAGCATGTATTTTCTTTATTACGTAAAGACATGTGCACCCTACAATCTTCATGTAATGTTTTGTTTTAAGAAAACACAGAAGGGTCTATTGGCCCTACCTACAATAGTCATTATTTTATATCGGGTGGAAAGTCATGACTGTCGCTGTTTACTATAGTTTGATTCACATTGCAGACCATGATCTGGGCTTCCTCCAGATGAAAACACCCTGAGAGATACATTCAGTGGCACATCTGAGGTGCTCGAGTCACTAGTGAGTGGGCAACTTGTCCACAAGGCTTGAGATAGTTGCAATAAAATGCCAAGAAAGTATGGAACTCACCAATTCAGACTGTAGATCTTCTGGCCCAAGCATAGACATTTAATCTGTTGTCTATTTGTTGTTTTTACATTTCCATGGACTGGTATTTGTGCCCAGAATAACAACTTTTGCATGGACTTTGGGTTTGGAAGATCCAGAGGTTTCATTATGAAAGTGATGGCTTCTGAAGTTCCTGTGAACCAGGACTTGGAGCAGAGTGTGAGTAATGGGTGGGACAGAGGCACCCTGAAATATGAATTGAGACTGCTGCATGGGCTTTGTATGTTGACTTTGTCTCCCAAAGTGTCCTCCTCTCCATCCACAACTGTTAAAGATTCCAGGGTGAACCATCAGTCTCCGGACAAAGGCATTCCAAAGCTTGTTGCCATTTTTCCCGATACCACTGAAATTTCTCACAGACTCATTTCCAGACTGGACTGACTTTTTTGGAACACTTTTGATGGTCACTTTTGAAGCCAAGTGCATTTTTTGTCACTTGCACGAAACCCAAAGTCTGGGACTCCAACCTCTAGATTGATGCTGATTTTCACGGTGTAATTGACTGCAACATATGATCTGAACTTGAGAGAGAAGTAAAAAACAAAAAAGTAAAATACATACTATGATCTAGAAAACAGAGGTAGCTGTGATTTACCTTTAATTTTTAATTATGTTAAAAAAATACCAGAATTTTCCAGATCCAGAGAATTTTTTTCTTGGAGAAGTGGATAAATTGAAATAAATAGATATGTGAGAAAAAGCATCTCCCAAAGGAGTAACACTGAAAACAGAAAAATATCTCCCAGGAGCAAAGAAGGTGACTTGGAATGCTTTTATATTGATCTTGATTAAGTTTTTAAACTTGTGGGCGTTGTTACAGCAGTGAAGATAATTTTCAAAATGACCTAAAGCTCCTGAAAAAGCAGCAGAAGATTGGACCATCACTCATTTTCAATAGCAGACTGACAGTAAGTTAAGTTTGGTTTCCCTTAAGCCATATGTTTTTTCCTTTGTACTTTGTTGTAAGCTTCAGTATTTTAACTTTCAGTTTGTGCGTGTAATCTGGAAAATGGTTTTGGGTAGTTTGTTTAGTGAGATAAAATGGCTCCTAGTACACTCAAAAGAGTGTGTCCACTGCACTGATGGTATCACCGAAATACATGAAATGAGAAGATTAAAGCTGACATAATAAATGCAGTTCAAAAGATGATGAGGGACCATCTTCTCAGCTTGATTCTTCTCTCCATTTTAATAAAGCTGTTCCCAAGTTACTACTAAAGGAAGGTTGCAACAAACGTGGGTAGAGCCCTTCCCAAATCTTCATTCACGAAACCTAGCCATGATGATGAAGGAAGCCCACAGAATCTTTCAACAGATAGTTTGACATTTAAAATTGTTAAGGAGTTAGATTCATGCCATCTTGCTTCTGTTAGAAGAGCAAAACCTGTTAATGTTAATTTTTAATATTGATCATTACTATAAGTAATTTTTTTCTGGTCATTTAAGATCTATAATGGTCACAGTGTGATGATATAGTGGTTTTGTATATTTCTGTATAAAAATATTCTATTATTTTCTTTGGTATATAGACATCTAATAAAATCAAATAATTGGACTTATGTTTAAGAAAGCAGGTTCAGGGTTCTTAATAACTCAAGGCATGAAGTTAGGTAGTAACAGAATAATTACTTTCTAATTGGTATGTGATTACATTTACATTGTCCTGTCACAACTATAACAGATACCCTAATTGCATCTGAGAATAGTGGTGATGCTCCATCATGGTGCCTTCTGCTTACCTGAATGGAACATAAAACTATTTAATTACTTTGAAATCTGAACTTCAGATTCTGGACAATAAAGTTGGGTTTTTTTGGAATGGCAGTTTCTCAAGTAACTATTCCATTCAAAACTAAGTTTGGGGAAAAACCTTATGGTGTAATGAAAGTCTGAAATTAAGCTCCTATTTGCAGGATCTTTCTGAACTCTTCATAGTATACCATCAGGCTATTAAGGGTAATATCTTTTACATAATGATAGCAATTTAGTGAACATTTATCATTGAATATTTCAACTTACCATGTTTTAAGCTACACTACTAGTAAATTTCAGAATCTAAAAATGGTGCTTCGTAGCCCCAGGGAAACCACTTTAGTTAAACCTAATAGCAGACAGCAGCACCTGGTGGGGGGTTCAAAGTGTCCTGCTTGTGTTCCTCACCCAGAGAAGCAGCTTAGAAAAAATTCTCACACCCAAGAGACTCAAGACTAATGGACTTCTGAATTCCAAATACCACTGGACAATTCCTGTTTTGCAAAAATATGGATATAGTGATGTGTACAGTTTGTTAAAGATGAAACTTAGATATTGCAAAATATCCTGAAAGCCTATGTGTGGAAATGGTGGTTTTGTTTCCAACACTGAGCTGTGGGAGATATTAAAATGACACTTAAAAATATCATTAAAGTAATAATTTAGTCCCATTAGAAAAAATAATGAAAAAAGTTGTCGGCGAAAAAAACGTATTTGTTTGATTCTTAGGATACATAAAAATGTGGAAATAATTAACTTGTCTTTCATGTTACTAAACCCAGTATAGGCTACCAGGCTAAAACTGGATTTCAGAGATCACAGAAGGAAAGCTAAAATGGATGGAGAGATGGGACTAACATCTGCTAGATCCAAAAAATTTTGTAGGGGTATGGAATCAGTGCTGATATTTTAATTATTTTTTAGTCCCCATCATTAAAAACACAGATAGAAAGAACAAAAAAACCTTTTTCTTTTTCATAAACACATTTACAACTGCTTTGTGCACATTCTATTTGGGAAATAGGCTTGCTTGGAGCAATGTAGTTTATATGTTTGATTAATTTCAGTAATTTAGGAAGCAGTGCCATGTGTCTTATTCATGCTTCATCCATTAGTTCATAAATTATATTTGCAAGTATAAATATCTGTCATAATAAGAGTTGGTGTTTCTACAAACTTTACAAATTCTTGTGAATTTCTAAATTGCTTAGAAACCAATTGATTTAAAATTCATTTAGTTAAACAGAGAAGGAACCACAATGCATTCCAGTTAAAAATATATTCAAAACCTGTTTTTTATTATTCTGGGTCAGCTGTTATTTAGACAGGATGTGTTATGAGATTTTTATGGGCAAGGCTATTGGCTTGATTAGCATCAACAATGCTTATATGATATACAGGTTGTTGCACTGTTAACTGCCTTGCTGTCGTCTAACACACATTCCTATACAAGATCACTGAATAATTTTCTCTACCTTCCTATATGCTTTCTCCTATCAATTAACTTTAACTTCGTTTTTCTCTCCACTACATCTCTCTGTTCATTCAATGCTCTTCAGACACTTTATTCTCTGTAAACATGTGGAGAAAATTTTTCACTCTTCCAGCCACAGTCAGAGAAATTGTTTTATGTCGTGGGGTATTTGTACCTTCTTAGGACAGTCTGAGTTGAGGTATGGGAAAGCTGTTTTTATTTTTCAATCTTTTTGTCACTATTTAATCCACTTTTCATTTTGATTAAAACCCACTTAATTTTGTCCCATGTATGTTAGTGCACATCTCAGTTCTAAATATCACTTAATAGATTAAAATAGCATATGAAACCTTAAGCATCACTACAATGTCTTAGTCCTCTAAAAAAACATTAGAATTGCAAAATCTGGTGCTTAATTCAAGCCTCACTATGTCGAGGAACCTTTTTGAACAATTTGAATTTTTTTTTAGAAATAGATTGAAAAGTTTTCGGCCTTCTTTTGTTTTTAAATCTGAACATATATTTCTTTCTCATCTGTTCTGACTCACCTCTTTCCAATCCCTGATGGGTTCCCCCTGCCTGCCCTTGAATTACAGACCATTTCTGAAATGCTGTATGACAGCACTTTCTTGCAGTGTTTTCAAAAAAGAAAAAATGACTGTTAATCTCTCTAAGTCCTGAAAAAGAACTTCCTCTCTTAGTATTTGCATGAGGCAGAAGGCCAAGGTTGGTTTCTCATTCCACAATATCAGATGGAAAGACAGTGTAAGAAGTAATATAGATAACTGTTTAATCAAGGGTCCACTCTTGCAAAACACTAATCTTTTCTTAGGGGTACTAAGTATTCTGAGTTCCCACAGAAGGCAGAACACTCAGCTGTATCCTCAAAATCCAAAATGTAACTGTGGTTAGTGGACCAGTATATATATTACAAATCACCATATGGAATCAAGACAGCAGGAAGTATTAGGTGACCCAGCTTGGTGACTTACACTAATAATTAATAACGTCCCTTATTTCTTACATACATAATAACCTGAGATATGGCACCCCTTTGTGTTTTCACAATAAATGGCCCATAAAAGAAAAAGGTGAAAAGAACTGAGGTACTAAACAGAGAATTCCTTTGTTTTCTGTCTTTTCCTGTAACACCTGAAGTTTCTAAAAGAGAGAATAGAGTTTTCTGCAGTAGCAAAGCACAGTAGTTTCCTTCAGGAGCTTTGGTTTAAGTAAAACTGCAGTGTTTGGTCTTAGCAAAATTAAATAAAAACTAGACTAACCATGTCTAACAATGAAGAAACTGGTATATGGAGTCCTATATGGATTACAGAAACAACTTCTTTTGTGGTGCCCTAGTAAAAATGGAAATTCAGTACTTATTTTCTTCAAAATTACATTTTAGGTTTTATATTGAAAGTGTTTTCTAAAAGAAAGATACAACTTTGCCCAGTCTAAGCATACAATAAAGCCTTCTCTAATATGTAGTGAAAGACCTTGATTATTTACCTCCCCATAGACATTGCTTTAAACGTGATATAACTGCAAGGTACTTCAGAAGTAAATATTTGAAAATAAGATGAAAATCTTAGAAACAGTGTTTTATTATTATGCTTACACCTTCAACAAAAGATTGTTGATCTGTGAGGAGACACCCATATTTTTCTTTCGATTGCTGACCAAATGATTTCTTGTTCTCAAACAACTTGCAGTTTAAGCAACTATTATATATTTGATGTGCATCACAAATAGCCATAGGCAATGCTTATGCATACATTTTCAAAAATATACCTTTAAGACACAGTAGAGTAAATTTAAAGTGGAACAGTAACCATAAAATCTGCATTCTAGTCTGAGTGTGCAGTTGGGTATTTTATGGCTGAAGTTGCTACTTCTTTAAGACTTGATGTTTATCACTGCATAGGAAAAAAATAACCCCCAAACACCAAAAAAACCCCCCAAAAAACAAACAAAACCCCACCACAATTAAACTTCACACCCCCCCCCAAAAAGACCCAACTAAAAAACAAACATACAAATTAATTAATCTAAATCTTTAATTTTAAAACTATAAATACACTAAAATTGTATTATATAGGACAGCCACTGTGAATATAAAAATTATTGTTTGTATGTCTGAAAAATCTGGAAAAGTACAATTAAATTTGCAATAAACAAATAAATTACTTAGAATTAGTTTATTGTTAGCTATTTTTTTTTTTTTAGTATTGAAATTCTCCTGCTGCAATCTCAAATGAGTGCTGCTACAGGGGAAGGCACCCTTATAAAACACTTCATGAAGTTTTGTTTACAATCTGCTAGAGAAATATGAATTTTACCAAATACTGGACTTGGATTTTTATAATCTAGAGAAATTCTATCACTTCAGCTCCTTAGATGAGAGTTCAGATGCCAAACTTGTGTCATAAACCCTTTTATACCCTAGTAAAAGCTTTGTAGACTCAGAGAGTTGTCCTCCAATGCTTCTGTTTTTCATGAGGGAGAGAGGGGGAAACTTTTTTCAGTTCTCATTTTGTCAAACTCAAACAGGCAAAGAAGGCAAATACAAAGTTAAAATGATTGAGTATAAACAATAAAAAATACTAGAGTGTTTGAAGGGTTTTTTTGTGGCTTCATATCATTTCTGTACTGTCAATGTGCTAAGGATAGTTAATCTTCAGGATCGACTTGCATTAAAACTTCCTAATTGTATCATGCTGGCACATGATGTCAATATAGGCAAGTAAGCTGGTATTTGTAATTCTAGCTGTTCTGATTTCTAAATGATATAATACAATCATCTAAAAAGTCTTTATTGTAGCAGACACCATAGATTATATCACTATTTTAAAACAGTCATAACTCACTTTGATATTTCATTAAACAAATACGGATAGAGTCCTGATCCTGGAGATCTACCGTGTCCCTTTAGAGCATCATGCTGAAAAAGATTGTGAATAGGGTTGGTGCGAGAACGCAGCCTCGTTTCACACCATTAGTAATTAGAAAGGGCTCAGAAAGTGCATTGCCACAACTGACTTGGCCGTGTTGATCCTCACGGAGTGAGAGGATCATTTTGAGGAGCCTGGGGGGACATCCTAAATGTTCCAAAATCTGCCATAGACCTTTCCTGCTCACAGTGTCGAAAGCCTTGGTGAGCTCAACAAAGGTTACATAGAGACCTTTGTTCTGTTCCCTACACTTCTCTTGCAGTTGTCTGAGAACAAACACCATGTCTGTGGTACTCCTGTTGGCTCTGAAACGACATTGGCTTTCAGGCAGAATTCCTTCTGCTATAGCGGGTATTAGTCTGTTCAAAAGTATTCTTGCCAGGATTTTACCAGCAATGGAGAGCAGAGTAATACCACGGTAATTTGAACAGTCTGATTTAGTACCTTTCTTCTTATATAGGGTGATGGTGACTGCATCATGAAGGTCTGATGGTAGTTCCCCGAGTTCCTAGCAGCGCACCACAAACTCGTGAAATTTAGCATGGAGTGCTTGGCCCCCATGTTTCCAGACTTCAGGTGGAATTCCATCAACCCTAGCTGCCTTGCCAATTTTCACCTAAACAATCCTAAACATCCACTGGTCAGATTATGTGACTAATACATCCCTGGTGGTCTGGTGGTTAGGATGTGGCACTCTCACCACCGCGGCCCAGGTTCAATTCCCGGTCAGGGAACTTCTCCAGGCAGACGGAGCTCGTCAGCCCTGTAAGGTCATCCATCTAAGAGAAGGTCACTCTAAACAAACCTATGTCCTGAGGACCTCGCTGCCGCCATCCAAGCTCGCTCAGCCCCGGCAGATGAACCTTAGGATTAAAGGGTGGGCTCAGTTCAGCGCACACTGTGTCTCATCTAAAAAATCCACTGCTCAGGCTCGAAGGGTAAAGACCTTTCCAAATCTTCGTTCGCGAAGACTGACCATGAACATCTGTTTTAGAACAAGCAGCAGTCACAAGTATTGAGGCCATGTTGCTGAGAACACAGCTGAGCTGGGCAGGGCACGTCTCAAGGATGAAGGACCAACCACCGCCTCCCTAAGATCTTGCTTTATGGTGAACTTCCCACCAGCTGCCTCATGAGAGGAGCCCCAAAGAGAAGATACAAGGACTCCCTGAAACAACATCTCAACCTTGGCCATATTGATCACCATAACTGGTCTACCCTGGCCTCCAACCGGGACGTCTGGAGACACAACATCTGCTTCCTTTGAGAACGCATACAGTATCACTACTGAGGAGAAAAGGCAATGCAGAAAGAATCGTGCCTTGCAGAATGTGCCACCTAAGGAGTCTTTCTGCTGTGCCTTTTGCAATCGGACATGCCTGTCTTGTCTTTTTAACCACTAGCATGCTTGTGACAAACATGGGTAGAGCCCTTCCCAAATCTTTGTTCGCGAAGCCCAGCCATGATGGATAGAGTTAAAGTTTATTTACTGAGGATAATCTAATGCTATTCTGTTTTACTTTGATTTATGACAACTTTGGACATTTCAGTGTGTCCTCCTCTTGAAGGTAAATGAATTTCTCACATGGTCTTTCTGCTGGAGAGGTTGGTGTTGCCTGGATACAGCTGGTGCTATTTGAATAGTGCTGCAATGCCATGGTCATTTTGTTACATTGATTTACAAATGCATTATCTGCTAAAGCACCTCAACCTTTTAACGTAAACACCCAAGGACAGAAGCCAATGGAATGTAATTTGGTTAGCTCTCTACAAGATATTTTGGCTTCCTAGTGTCTTACATGAAGGTTAAATGGTAACTGTGTTTGTTTACCTTTAACATTACTGTCCCAGGAAGCATCTCTATCTGTATCATTCACTAATTTAAGTTCTGCAAGTTACAAATTTAAAAATGCCAAAGAAATTGTCAAATAAGCTGAGAGATATTGGTATTTTATAGACGCCATTTTTGCAACTCTTCTATAAATTTTGCTAATTCCTTCCATTTATATACACTCTGTATTTTCAAATTATTTCACAACAACACTCGGAGTGCTTTGGTGTTTTACACAGTGCATGTTACTGTAATAACCTGAATCACAGTGATCCAAATTGTCTTCATGTACCACTTTAACATCTCCATGAGAGCTGGGAATTAAAACCTTAAAATAGTTAATTTCACTTCTAGAAAATACGACTGTGAGTTGTTCCACAGTCCTGCACTAGAATTCACTCTCTTAGAGTGTCACTGTCAACAATATCAATGAATGGCCATATCTGGGTGAACACAGAGAAGCAGAGATGTTAATTATAAGTTGAGCATGATGCAGGACTCTGCAGTGAGAAGTATGCCCACAATACAGAGGCAGGCCCAGCAAACCTCACAGCAGCACATACAAGCTGCACTATACAGTTTAAGCAAGATGTACTTAACATATAAAGTCACCATTGAAAAAAATTTGTGGAGCTGAAAAGCAGATTTTTACAGATCATTGTTTCATGATTTGTTCTCTGAAGCATCTGGTCCTCACCATTGTTTGAGGCAAGATTTTAGTAACGCCTCAGTCTGCTGTACGATAGATTGAACATAATTAATAATTTACCATTGAATTTCTTAACATAACTCACACTCTGCTCCATGGCATTATTTCAATGGACTGTAGCAAGTGTATCAGAGCAGGGACAGGGTGTTTAAGCAGATTTGCAGGTGTTATAATGACCATTTACAACTAGGAATCAGTCAAGGCATGACTAAGTTGTCTATTCAGGTAAGTGAAGTCTCTACTTACTCGGCACTAGGTGAAAACATTCATGAATTTGTATCAGCTTTTCTCCTGGTTTGTACTGTAGAACTGAGATCCCGTAGCCAAAACTGTAACTTTACTGTGAGGTTTTTATTCAGTTAAAGAAATTGTTCCATTAATTCTATAAGGGAATATGCCTCATAGGGGCAATCCCTGTTAACAAGTGCTGGGACTTTCCTCACTGAAAGGGTGGTTAAGCATTGGAACAGGCTCCCCAGGGAAGCAGTGGAGTCACCATCCCTGGGAGTGTCCAAATAATGAGCAGATGGGGCACTTCATATGATTTAGTGGGCAAGGTGGTGTTAAGTGAAAGGTTGGACTTGAGGAGCTTGGAGGTCTTTTCCAACCCTAATTATTCTATGATTCTGTGACTCCAGTGTCCACTGGTGTTTGTAGAAATGGAAGCTGGGTAATTGGAATCTTCCTTCAAAAATAAAAGATTCTTCATAATGAGGGTGAATGCCAGCGAGGTGAACAAAATTTCAGGGAAACAGCCTTGCTACTGGAATCTAGTAAAGACATTACTTGAAAAGAGGGAGGTTGTTAGTGTTACTTATTTAACTGAACAGTAGCAACACCAACTAGTTATCAAATGCATGCATTTGTCCTGACACAGTGTCTAAAAAGGCACTGCATGTGAACAAAACAGAGATTGTTTGTTCTTATATTGTGCTGGTGAGCTGTGTCTTTAGTCACTGTGTCTGGTCAGAAAAGAAAAGAACTGTTCTGTGTAGCACATGAAAGTTGGATACAAATGGATATTGTGCATAGGTTTTAATTTTAGAAAATCATACTACATTTCGCATCAAAGTCTACACTGAAATCTACTTTAAAAACAAGCTGCACTTAAGTTCTCTGTAGACCTTTACCAGTGAGTGATTTGGGGCAGGGACTTTCTGTATTTGTGTTCTGTGTGTTCAATTCGTTCCACAGTGGGGCCCTCAACTCCCAGATTGATCATCAGGTGCTATTGCAATAAAAAAGTAATAATGATAGTAATAAAATTAACAGCTATAGTTAGCTGTGACAAGCTGAGCATTTTTTTTTTACCTCCAGCTGGTAGGAAATTGCAGTACATATTTGTCTCCAAGTGTAGGCTTATACTTAGGCTTTCCATTACGTAGAGAAAGATCCCTGCATTTTCTTGCTCACTTTGTTCATCTGCCTCAGTGACCTTACTGATACGAAACCTTGTAAAGTAGTGAGCTAACACCGACAGACACAGGAGGTGAGACACGTATTTGCTTTAATGAGCGATGCTTATATGCTTACATTAGCATCAGTGTTCTTCCAGACTGTTAGATAAATAGGTATCAAGGTTGAGCTTGCCACTGTTATTGGAACTGCTTGCATGGCTCTGCTTTTTCTGGCTGTAACACTGCAGAAATGTTGACCAATTTTTGTATGTTTTTTTGGGGTCTGCTTTTTGTTTGTTTGTTTTGTTTTGTTTTTAATTCTGGATCTTAAATTGAAGTATAAATTCTCAAATTTCTTTCTCTGATGAAAATACTTGATCTGACTCCTCATGACATGTTGCTGCAGTACAACTGTCCTGAGTGCGCTGGCTGCAGTTCTTCATGGAGCTAAGAGTCTTTTTTCCTGGACAGAGTAAACTTACGTACATGTTCATTTCAAAAGAAAGACAGGTACCTTTACTTGAAAAATTAAAATTCCTGTCTTTGACATTTTGGTAGTTGTTGTAGATAGAAACATCAGAAACATGAGAAATGTCCTGAGAACTGAAGAAGAATCAAGAGAGGAGAGCAAAAATTTATGAATGAAAGAATAAAAAACATGGAACAAGTATAAATTGTTCACTTCTGTTATACAACAGACCAGATGCTAAAAACTGGCAATTAAGGGATACAGCTGAGAAGTGCATGTGAACCATCAGTGTATGCATATTTTATTGAACATTTCCTTCCATCCATATCAGTGTCTGTGGCTTCTTGTGACATGATGCCCCAGACTTATGTGTGCTTGGGGTAAATAGAAAACTTTAAAATTCTTTAAAAACTACTCTGGCTTGTTTTATTGCTTCATTTCTAGTTCATATATTGTAAGAAATTTTAGATAAATTTTACACCGACCTGCGCCGCCTTACCCAAAAGGTGCCTGCAGATGATAAGATCATTGTCCTTGGTAATTTCAACACCAGAGTGGGGAAGAACTTTGAAACCTGGAAAGGAATATTAGGCAAGCATGGTGTTGGAAACTGCAACGATAATGGTCGACTTCTGCTAGAATTCTGTGCAGAGCAACAACTCACCATCACTAATACTATCTTTCAGCAGAAAGATAGTCTGGATGCATCCTAGATCTAAGCATTGGCACCTCATTGATTATGTCTCAGTGCTACGGAGAGATGTCAGCGATGTCCACCATACCCGCGTGATGCCCAGTGCAGAATGCCAAACAGACCATCGACTGGTGCGCTGTAAACTTAACTTTAAACTTAAGTTCAAACCTAAAAGGGGCAGCATTCCAAGGAGGAGACTCCAAGTTAACAAGCTCCAATCAGCCATAATGAGAGACAGATTCCAGGCAAATCTTCAGACTAGGTCTGAAAACCATTCCACAGATTCTACAGATTCCTCTCCTGAAACACTTTGGCACCATATTAAAAACAGCATCCTACAGTCCTCTGAGGAATCCTTAGGGTTCTCCTTCAGGAAGAACAAGGACTGGTTTGATAAAAACAATCAAGAGATCCAAGAACTGTTGAAGAAGAAGGGATCTGCTCACCAAGCACACCTTGCACTGCCATCCTGTCACGTAAGAAAAGCAGCCTTTGCATGCAGCAAGCTCCAACAGAAACTCTGTGACATCCAGAACAAGTGGTGGATCAATCTAGCTGAAAAAACTCAATTATGTGTAGATGCAGGTGATCACAGAGGATTCTATGAGGCCTTGAAAACAGCATATGGGCCTACATACCAGGTCCAAAGCCCTCTACTCGGCACAGATGGTCAAATGCTTCTGACAGGTAAAATCTCCATTCTGAATCCATGGTCTGAACACTTTCAGACTCTTTTCAGAACCAGCCATGTAGTTCAAGACTCAGTAATTCAGTCCATCACGCAACAACCAGTGAAGTACGAATTGGATACTACCCCCACTTTGGGAGAAACTCTTAAGGCCATACAGCAGGTGAAAATTGGCAAGGCAGCTGGGGTTGATGGAATTCTACTTGAAGTCTGGAAACATGGGGGCCAAGCACTCCATGCTAAATTTCACGAGTTTGTGGTGCGCTGTTGGGAACTAGGCAAATTACCATCAGACCTTTGTGATGCAGTCATCATCACCTTGTCTAAAAAGAAAGGAGTTAAATCAGACTGTTCAAATTACCGTGGTATTACTCTGTTCTCCATTGCTGGCAAAATCCTGGTAGGAACACTTTTGAACAAACTAATTCCCATTATAGCAGAAGGAATTCTACCTGAAAGCCACGGTGGTTTCAGAGCCAACAGGAGTACCACAGTGTTATAGGGTATAAATCCCAGGAGGGAATTTTTCCTTCCCCTGCCCCCCACTGTAAGAAAGACAGAGTCCAAATGGAAAAGGGGGCGATTAGCTTTACAAAAGGTCTAGCCAGCTGAGCTGCATTCCTAACGAATGGCCCATCATAGGCTGGGGGAAGGGAGGAGGAGTTTTGGGGGGAGTTGCTGGCCCTTCTCAGAAGGGAGAGGCAGTTTGGCCAGGTTCTCTCTCTGGGATGGAGACGGGGGTCTTTGTGCAGGCATTTTTGGAGAAAAGGCATGGAAGCTGGTCTTTCTGTTTTTTTGTCCTGGTGAGGCCTGACCACCGACCTCGGTCGGCTCGTACGCTGCCTCGTGACTCCAGCCGGGACCTACTGGGTTTTCATCGGAGAGTTGCGTACTCACTGAGAGAGAAGAGGAGCCTTGAGACATCATCATCTGAGGACAACAGTGAGTTCTGTGGGGGGGGTGGACTGTTTTCCTTTCCCCCTTCTTCCACTGGGGGAAGGGTCCCCATTTTCTTTTTCAGCTTCTCCCGCGGTCCGAGACCACCCCCAGACCCTCCTCCCGGGGTGGTGACCGCCAGAGCCCAGCAGTGCCCCCTGCAGGCCACGACAGAGTACTGCAGGCTCTGCACCTCCAGCAATCCAACACTGCCCCCTACCAGCTGTGATTAGAACTGTGCTAAAAGACAGAGAAGTATTCAGACTTTTTCTTTTGTTTGAAGGGGACTTTATGGGTACAGAACTATTGTCTTGGTTTTTTTGTGTGTTCTGTTACTGTTCTTGCCAATATACATATATCTTTTCACAAAGGGTTGTTATTTCTTCTGTTTTATCCACACTTCCTCAATTAAAGTCCCTTAATTTTGAATTTACAATTGCTGAGAGAGAGGAGTTTGATTTGTCTCATAACTCATCCAGTCTCTTCAAACTGAGATACACAGGCATGGTATTTATTCTCAGACAACTGCAAGAGAAGTGTAGGGAACAGAACAGAGGTCTCTATGTAACCTTTGTTGACCTCACCAAGGCTTTTGGTAGTGTGAGCAGAAAGGTCTGTGGCAGATTTTGGAACATTTAGGAGGTCCCCCCAAGTTCCTTAAAATGATCATCTCACTTCATGAGGATCAGCACGGCCAAGTCAGATATGGCAATGCACTTTCTGAGCCCTTTCTAATTACCAGTGGTGTGAAACAAGGCTGTGTTCTCATTCCTACCCTATTCACAGTCTTTTTCAGCAGGATGCTCCAAAGGGCCACGGCAGACCTCGATGATCAGGACGGTATCTACATTCGATACCGTACTGATGGAAACCTTTTCAACCTAAGGCGACTGAAGGCCCACACCAAGACCTTAAACCATCTTGTCCAGGAGCTACTTTATGCTGATGACGCTGCCCTTGTTGCCCACACAGAAGCAACCCTGCAGCGTTTAACATCCTGCTTTGCAGATGCTACTGAGCTCTTTGTGCTGGAAGTCAGCTTAAAGAAGACAGAAGTTCTCTATCAACCTGCACCTCAGGAAGTCTTCCATCATCCCCACATCACCATTGGCCAATCAGGTCTCAAATCAGTCCAGCAATTTAATTACCTTGGTAGCCTCATCTCCTCGGATGGTAAGATTGACGGGGAGATAGACAACAGGTTGGCAAAGGCATAGAGTGCCTTCGGAAAGCTTCATAAAAGAGTTTGGTGAAATAAAAACCTGAAGAAAAGTACAAAGATCAGTGTTTACAGAGCCATAGTGCTGTCTACTCTCTTATATGGATCTGAATCATGGGTCATCTACTGCAACCACCTGCGAGTCCTAGAACGCTTCCATCAACGCTGTCTCCACACAATCTAAACATCCACTCGTCCGATTATGTGATCAATACATCTGTTCTTGAACAAGCAGCAGTCACAAGTATTGAGGCCATGTTGCTGAGAACACAGCTGAGCTGGGCAGGGCACGTCTCAAGGATGAAGGACCACCACCTCCCTAAGATCTTGCTTTATGGTGAACTTCCCACTGGCTGCCGCAAGAGAGGAGCCCCAAAGAGAAGATACAAGGACTCCCTGAAACAACATCTCAGCCTTGGTCACCCTGATCACCATAACTGGTCTACTCTGGCCTCCAGTCGGGAGGTCTGGAGACACACCATCTATAACGCTACTGCTTCCTTTGAGAAAGCATGCAGGATCAAGGAGAAAAGACAGCACAGAAAGAATCGTACTCTGCAGAATGTACCACCTGGGACGCCTTTCTGCTGTGCCTTTTGCAACCAGACCTGTCTATCTCGTATTGACCTTTTTAGCAACCAGCACGCTTGTAACAAATGTGGGTAGAGCCTTCCCAAATCTTCGTTCATGAAGCCTAGCCATGATGATGATGATGATTTATACTGAAAAGCTACCTTTCTGCCTTTTGTGTCTTCACACAGTTGGTGTTAGTGGTGTGATTTATCTGGAGTCAACATTACAATAATTGAGGGCTTTGGTGTTTTTATTATTATTTTCTGTTTTCATAGACAACCCCACCCCACTCCCTCATATCTCATAAACCTTCTTCATAGGAACTGAGCTGGCATATCCAGAGATTCTCTGTAGTGTTTCCAAAATGTCCTTTCTCCGTATATACTAGGAATTTAGATTATTCTCCTCTGAGTTTAATTTTGTCTTCTTTGCATGTGTTGTTTTGTATTGTACTTCCTTTCCTCAAGGTTCTTTGCAATTTGTCTTTATTTTGTTCAGTCTGTCCCCATCATCCCCAAACACTATCATCTCACTATTCCTTGCCAGGTCATCCCTGATCTTCCATGAAAATTTTCTATAATGCTCTCTCTTATCTCCAGACATCAACTTGATGGTATTTTCTGCATATTAGGACTAACCTCTTTCTGAAACTAAACCACAGGAATTCTGTGGAAAGGGCACTTAAGATGGTAAATCTAAATAAAACAGAGCAAGTTCTGGAGGCAAAAAATTTATAGAGGGAGGGATTTTGATTAAGTTGGTTGCAAAGCAGTCAATAAAATTTTCTTCCATTAAGTGGAAATTGTATTTTACCAATTACATAGAGGGATGATTTATTTAGAATTTTCAAATTTTTCACCTTATAAAGAGTAGACACAACACAAAAAATGTTAACAATGTAAGAATGAGAAACCAAATAACAGCATAAAAAATGTGAAGAAAATAAGGTGAGGGTAAGAATACCAGAGCTGCAGTATATTTAGTATATATTCTATTTTGTGATATCCAAGGGAAGTTGTAGACAGAAGAAAGCAATATTAGAGTTGATATCAATGAGTTTCCCAGACGTATTAGGAATTTAAGAAGAAAACCGGTAAATTCTTTGGTTGTATATCATTATTTTATGTAATGTTCTTCAGGCTCAACATGTAGCTATGTAATTCAATATGAAAAAAAATACAGAGCCTAAGAAATTAAAAATACCGATATTAAAAAAAAAAAATCTATTTTTAAGTTGCAAGCTTCAATTCTCAAAAGGCTAGAATAAAATAAAGGGAATATAAGGTCAAACACTCAGTATGGTGCAAGATGCAATTAAAAGATACCCTACTGCCAGAAAAAGTTTTTGTTTTCATTTCACCATCTTAAGGGAAAAAAAAAATCTTTCTATTACCTCCAAGTATTTAAGGATTTTTTATGCGTTAAAAAGAAGTTAATTGCAATATGATTGTTTTGAAATCAGTAATAAGTTTTTAAATATTATGAGCATATGTTAAAGATACGTTCATGTCTATTAGAGATTTAGTATTGTTGCCGTGGGATTTATGGTGCTGAAAAAAAATCTCCCGGAGCAGTTAATTAGGGGTGAGATAAGAAAGGGTTTATTTGCCAAGGCTAAGATGTTACAAGACGCACGCGCGTCTGTGCCCGAGAGGTTACATTTTATAATACCATCCATCCAATCCCAGATGTGTCCACCCTGTGGCCTTTGCTCTGGACTGCCCCGGGGTCCACCCCCTGAAAATGGGTCTGGGGTGCATTTCGGGACCCCCTACTTCGTCACCTTCATCATCATCAGAGCACAAAGGGTACATCGTTACCTAATTCCTGACCGTATTCTGTGGTTTAGGCCCAGATATGCTGTTCTGTCAACTGTCTAGGCCTTGCCTTGACAAAAGACTAAACATTTCTATTAGATTTGGGGCTATGAGTGATATAGGGAGGATAGAATGGGGTAAGAGGGTTAAGGAATGTGTAAACAAGGGTGCTACAGGGAAAGGGAAAGGGACAAGGGACAAAGAAGGGAAGGGTTTCTGCTTTTAAAACCTACTTCCACTATTTATAAAACTTACAAGTCTTACAAATATTAGAAAAATAAAAAAACCATTAGGGGCTTAAGGCATCAGTATCTTTAGGGAAAGTAGTAAGGATAAAATAATATCTGATAGTATCAGAACCATTACAAATGCAGACCTTCTCTTTCAGTAGTATTTTAACCTTGCTCCAAATCTTTATTTTGATGTCCTGCCTAAAGTACTCCTGATGCTACTTCCTTCACAGTTAGAACTGTCTCACACTGAGAAGTCAGTGTCTCCTTTCCTTTGAACTGTCTGGGATTGCCAGCACTCATTAGCCCAGATAATTACAGGTGTCAGTGGCTCTGTGCATCCCTTTGGTGTGAGCTGAGCTCTGCTTGTCAGCTCCTCCTGCCCCAGGACAAGCCTGTCCTGGGCTCCCTAGGCCACTCTGTTCTCACTCACCAATTCAGACCAGTCTTATTGCAGTGAGTTGATTAAACAGTGTGTCAAGGAGTGATTAACAGGGAATTCAGCTGCCACTAGTGTAGATGCAGTAAATTCCAGCAGGGAGTAACAAGTAGCGGGGGACAATATTCTCTTCAGTATCATGTTGGGAGCCAGAAGAGGACAGATGTCACCAGCCCAATTCACTCAAAAATTTTCCTCAGACTATAATAAGTAGTTAATATATACTTGCTTTTCCTCTAGCCTTTCAACTTGAACTGAGCTTTCCCAAACTACCTGAGTTGCTTTCAAGTACTTTTTTTGGTTGGTTGGTTGGTTTTTGTTTTCTTTTTTTTTTTTGGTTTTGTTTGTTTTGGTTTAGTTTGATTTGACTTTTTTTCACTCACATCCTTTCCTGTATTTTGTCTGTGTTTGCTGAATCACCTCATTTCACAGCTCTTAATTAGTTGCAAAGCCAGTGGCAGCCCTACTGCTGTGCCACCTAACCCTCTTTCTTATGCTACTTTCTTCTCCAGACAACATGTAACAGCAGCTCCAGTCCCATCTGTGAGCTACTGACATTTGTGATTTTTTTTTATAGCATCATGTGCATTTTTTTGCTTCACACTTAGATGAGAGGTGTTGATTTATAAATAAAAAAAATTAAAATTTAAACAGTGAAAGCAAGAGGGGAAAGTCACTGCCAACGAAAAAGATGAGGGAATTAGAGCAGCAGCATTCGTGCATTGATTGGGTTGGTAGCTCTGACTCCAGAGTCACATATTACTAACTAGGTTCTTTTTTAACATTATCACTT